>NW_027440298.1:0-150884 GCF_031893055.1 Leptodactylus fuscus
TCGATCAATGAAGCGCTAAGGGGAAAGTAGAAATCCTGCTTCATACAAGTTGCCGAGTAAGCGATCAATGAAACCCTATGGTGAAAATCAAACTCCGGCATGATACAAGTTGCAAGATCACCCAGCTAGCCTATGATGGGTTGTCACTAGATAGGCTTAACTGTCAACTTTCCCATGGCTGCGACCTTCTCAGCCCGAGCTATACTCAAGAGTACACGATCAATGAAACCCTATGGGGAAAATCAAACTCCGACATGGTACAAGTTGCAAGATCACCCAGCTAGCCTATGATGGGCTGTCACTAGATAGGCTTAACTGTCAACTTTCCCATGGCTGCGTCATTCTCAGCCCGAGCTACACTCAAGAGTACACGATCAATGAAGCGCTAAGGGGAAAGTAGAAATCCTGCTTCATACAAGTTGCCGAGTAAGCGATCAATGAAACCCTATGGTGACAATCAAACTCCGGCATGATACAAGTTGCAAGATCACCCAGCTAGCCTATGATGGGTTGTCACTAGATAGGCTTAACTGTCAACTTTCCCATGGCTGCGACCTTCTCAGCCCGAGCTATACTCAAGAGTACACGATCAATGAAACCCTATGGGGAAAATCAAACTCCGACATGGTACAAGTTGCAAGATCACCCAGCTAGCCTATGATGGGCTGTCACTAGATAGGCTTAACTGTCAACTTTCCCATGGTTGCGACATTCTCAGCCCGATCTACACTCAAGAGTACACGATCAATGAAGCGCTAAGGGGAAAGTAGAAATCCTGCTTCATTCAAGTTGCCGAGCAAGCGATCAATGAAACCCTATGGTGAAAATCAAACTCCGGCACGATACAAGTTGCAAGATCACCCAGCTAGCCTATGATGGGTTGTCACTAGATAGGCTTAACTGTCAACTTTCCCATGGCTGCGACCTTCTCAGCCCGAGCTATACTCAAGAGTACACGATCAATGAAACCCTATGGGGAAAATCAAACTCCGACATGGTACAAGTTGCAAGATCACCCAGCTAGCCTATGATGGGCTGTCACTAGATAGGCTTAACTGTCAACTTTCCCATGGCTGCGTCATTTTCAGCCCGAGCTACACTCAAGAGTACACGATCAATGAAGCGCTAAGGGGAAAGTAGAAATCCTGCTTCATACAAGTTGCCGAGTAAGCGATCAATGAAACCCTATGGTGAAAATCAAACTCCGGCATGATACAAGTTGCAAGATCACCCAGCTAGCCTATGATGGGTTGTCACTAGATAGGCTTAACTGTCAACTTTCCCATGGCTGCGACCTTCTCAGCCCGAGCTATACTCAAGAGTACACGATCAATGAAACCCTATGGGGAAAATCAAACTCCGACATGGTACAAGTTGCAAGATCACCCAGCTAGCCTATGATGGGCTGTCACTAGATAGGCTTAACTGTCAACTTTCCCATGGCTGCGTCATTCTCAGCCCGAGCTACACTCAAGAGTACACGATCAATGAAGCGCTAAGGGGAAAGTAGAAATCCTGCTTCATACAAGTTGCCGAGTAAGCGATCAATGAAACCCTATGGTGACAATCAAACTCCGGCATGATACAAGTTGCAAGATCACCCAGCTAGCCTATGATGGGTTGTCACTAGATAGGCTTAACTGTCAACTTTCCCATGGCTGCGACCTTCTCAGCCCGAGCTATACTCAAGAGTACACGATCAATGAAACCCTATGGGGAAAATCAAACTCCGACATGGTACAAGTTGCAAGATCACCCAGCTAGCCTATGATGGGCTGTCACTAGATAGGCTTAACTGTCAACTTTCCCATGGTTGCGACATTCTCAGCCCGATCTACACTCAAGAGTACACGATCAATGAAGCGCTAAGGGGAAAGTAGAAATCCTGCTTCATTCAAGTTGCCGAGCAAGCGATCAATGAAACCCTATGGTGAAAATCAAACTCCGGCACGATACAAGTTGCAAGATCACCCAGCTAGCCTATGATGGGTTGTCACTAGATAGGCTTAACTGTCAACTTTCCCATGGCTGCGACCTTCTCAGCCCGAGCTATACTCAAGAGTACACGATCAATGAAACCCTATGGGGAAAATCAAACTCCGACATGGTACAAGTTGCAAGATCACCCAGCTAGCCTATGATGGGCTGTCACTAGATAGGCTTAACTGTCAACTTTCCCATGGCTGCGTCATTTTCAGCCCGAGCTACACTCAAGAGTACACGATCAATGAAGCGCTAAGGGGAAAGTAGAAATCCTGCTTCATACAAGTTGCCGAGTAAGCGATCAATGAAACCCTATGGTGAAAATCAAACTCCGGCATGATACAAGTTGCAAGATCACCCAGCTAGCCTATGATGGGTTGTCACTAGATAGGCTTAACTGTCAACTTTCCCATGGCTGCGACCTTCTCAGCCCGAGCTATACTCAAGAGTACACGATCAATGAAACCCTATGGGGAAAATCAAACTCCGACATGGTACAAGTTGCAAGATCACCCAGCTAGCCTATGATGGGCTGTCACTAGATAGGCTTAACTGTCAACTTTCCCATGGCTGCGTCATTCTCAGCCCGAGCTACACTCAAGAGTACACGATCAATGAAGCGCTAAGGGGAAAGTAGAAATCCTGCTTCATACAAGTTGCCGAGTAAGCGATCAATGAAACCCTATGGTGAAAATCAAACTCCGGCATGATACAAGTTGCAAGATCACCCAGCTAGCCCATGATGGGTTGTCACTAGATAAGCTTAACTGTCAACTTTCCCATGGCTGCGACCTTCTCAGCCCGAGCTATACTCAAGAGTACACGATCAATGAAACCCTATGGGGAAAATCAAACTCCGACATGGTACAAGTTGCAAGCTCACCCAGCTAGCCTATGATGGGCTGTCACTAGATAGGCTTAACTGTCAACTTTCCCATGGCTGCGTCATTCTCAGCCAGAGCTACACTCAAGAGTACACGATCAATGAAGCGCTAAGGGGAAAGTAGAAATCCTGCTTCATACAAGTTGCCGAGTAAGCGATCAATGAAACCCTATGGTGAAAATCAAACTCCGGCATGATACAAGTTGCAAGATCACCCAGCTAGCCTATGATGGGTTGTCACTAGATAGGCTTAACTGTCAACTTTCCCATGGCTGCGACCTTCTCAGCCCGAGCTATACTCAAGAGTACACGATCAATGAAACCCTATGGGGAAAATCAAACTCCGACATGGTACAAGTTGCAAGATCACCCAGCTAGCCTATGATGGGCTGTCACTAGATAGGCTTAACTGTTAACTTTCCCATGGTTGCGACATTCTCAGCCCGATCTACACTCAAGAGTACACGATCAATGAAGCGCTAAGGGGAAAGTAGAAATCCTGCTTCATTCAAGTTGCCGAGCAAGCGATCAATGAAACCCTATGGTGAAAATCAAACTCCGGCACGATACAAGTTGCAAGATCACCCAGCTAGCCTATGATGGGTTGTCACTAGATAGGCTTAACTGTCAACTTTCCCATGGCTGCGACCTTCTCAGCCCGAGCTATACTCAAGAGTACACGATCAATGAAACCCTATGGGGAAAATCAAACTCCGACATGGTACAAGTTGCAAGATCACCCAGCTAGCCTATGATGGGCTGTCACTAGATAGGCTTAACTGTCAACTTTCCCATGGCTGCGTCATTCTCAGCCCGATCTACACTCAAGAGTACACGATCAATGAAGCGCTAAGGGGAAAGTAGAAATCCTGCTTCATTCAAATTGCCGAGCAAGCGATCAATGAAACCCTATGGTGAAAATCAAACTCCGGCATGATACAAGTTGCAAGATCACCCAGCTAGCCTATGATGGGTTGTCACTAGATAGGCTTAACTGTCAACTTTCCCATGGCTGCGACCTTCTCAGCCCGAGCTATACTCAAGAGTACACGATCAATGAAACCCTATGGGGAAAATCAAACTCCGACATGGTACAAGTTGCAAGATCACCCAGCTAGCCTATGATGGGCTGTCACTAGATAGGCTTAACTGTCAACTTTCCCATGGCTGCGTCATTCTCAGCCCGAGCTACACTCAAGAGTACACGATCAATGAAGCGCTAAGGGGAAAGTAGAAATCCTGCTTCATTCAAATTGCCGAGCAAGCGATCAATGAAACCCTATGGTGAAAATCAAACTCCGGCATGATACAAGTTGCAAGATCACCCAGCTAGCCTATGATGGGTTGTCACTAGATAGGCTTAACTGTTAACTTTCACATGGCTGCGACCTTCTCAGCCCGAGCTACACTCAAGAGCACACGATCAATGAAACCCTATGGGGAAAATCAAACTCCGACATGGTACAAGTTGCAAGCTCACCCAGCTGGCCTATGATGGGCTGTCACTAGATAGGCTTAACTGTCAACTTTCCCATGGCTGCGTCATTCTCAGCCCGAGCTACACTCAAGAGTACACGATCAATGAAGCGCTAAGGGGAAAGTAGAAATCCTGCTCCATACAAGTTGCCGAGTAAGCGATCAATGAAACCCTATGGTGAAAATCAAACTCCGGCATGATACAAGTTGCAAGATCACCCAGCTAGCCTATGATGGGTTGTCACTAGATAGGCTTAACTGTCAACTTTCCCATGGCTGCGACCTTCTCAGCCCGAGCTATACTCAAGAGTACACGATCAATGAAACCCTATGGGGAAAATCAAACTCCGACATGGTACAAGTTGCAAGATCACCCAGCTAGCCTATGATGGGCTGTCACTAGATAGGCTTAACTGTCAACTTTCCCATGGCTGCGTCATTCTCAGCCCGAGCTACACTCAAGAGTACACGATCAATGAAGCGCTAAGGGGAAAGTAGAAATCCTGCTTCATACAAGTTGCCGAGTAAGCGATCAATGAAACCCTATGGTGAAAATCAAACTCCGGCATGATACAAGTTGCAAGATCACCCAGCTAGCCTATGATGGGTTGTCACTAGATAGGCTTAACTGTCAACTTTCCCATGGCTGCGACCTTCTCAGCCCGAGCTATACTCAAGAGTACACGATCAATGAAACCCTATGGGGAAAATCAAACTCCGACATGGTACAAGTTGCAAGATCACCCAGCTAGCCTATGATGGGCTGTCACTAGATAGGCTTAACTGTTAACTTTCACATGGCTGCGACCTTCTCAGCCCGAGCTATACTCAAGAGTACACGATCAATGAAACCCTATGGGGAAAATCAAACTCCGACATGGTACAAGTTGCAAGATCACCCAGCTAGCCTATGATGGGTTGTCACTAGATAGGCTTAACTGTTAACTTTCACATGGCTGCGACCTTCTCAGCCCGAGCTACACTCAAGAGCACACGATCAATGAAACCCTATGGGGAAAATCAAACTCCGACATGGTACAAGTTGCAAGCTCACCCAGCTGGCCTATGATGGGCTGTCACTAGATAGGCTTAACTGTCAACTTTCCCATGGCTGCGTCATTCTCAGCCCGAGCTACACTCAAGAGTACACGATCAATGAAGCGCTAAGGGGAAAGTAGAAATCCTGCTTCATACAAGTTGCCGAGTAAGCGATCAATGAAACCCTATGGTGAAAATCAAACTCCGGCATGATACAAGTTGCAAGATCACCCAGCTAGCCTATGATGGGTTGTCACTAGATAGGCTTAACTGTCAACTTTCCCATGGCTGCGACCTTCTCAGCCCGAGCTATACTCAAGAGTACACGATCAATGAAACCCTATGGGGAAAATCAAACTCCGACATGGTACAAGTTGCAAGATCACCCAGCTAGCCTATGATGGGCTGTCACTAGATAGGCTTAACTGTCAACTTTCCCATGGCTGCGTCATTCTCAGCCCGAGCTACACTCAAGAGTACACGATCAATGAAGCGCTAAGGGGAAAGTAGAAATCCTGCTTCATTCAAATTGCCGAGCAAGCGATCAATGAAACCCTATGGTGAAAATCAAACTCCGGCATGATACAAGTTGCAAGATCACCCAGCTAGCCTATGATGGGTTGTCACTAGATAGGCTTAACTGTCAACTTTCCCATGGCTGCGACCTTCTCAGCCCGAGCTATACTCAAGAGTACACGATCAATGAAACCCTATGGGGAAAATCAAACTCCGACATGGTACAAGTTGCAAGATCACCCAGCTAGCCTATGATGGGCTGTCACTAGATAGGCTTAACTGTCAACTTTCCCATGGTTGCGACATTCTCAGCCCGATCTACACTCAAGAGTACACGATCAATGAAGCGGTAAGGGGAAAGTAGAAATCCTGCTTCATTCAAGTTGCCGAGCAAGCGATCAATGAAACCCTATGGTGAAAATCAAACTCCGGCACGATACAAGTTGCAAGATCACCCAGCTAGCCTATGATGGGTTGTCACTAGATAGGCTTAACTGTCAACTTTCCCATGGCTGCGACCTTCTTAGCCCGAGCTATACTCAAGAGTACACGATCAATGAAACCCTATGGGGAAAATCAAACTCCGACATGGTACAAGTTGCAAGATCACCCAGCTAGCCTATGATGGGCTGTCACTAGATAGGCTTAACTGTCAACTTTCCCATGGCTGCGTCATTCTCAGCCCGATCTACACTCAAGAGTACACGATCAATGAAGCGCTAAGGGGAAAGTAGAAATCCTGCTTCATTCAAATTGCCGAGCAAGCGATCAATGAAACCCTATGGTGAAAATCAAACTCCGGCATGATACAAGTTGCAAGATCACCCAGCTAGCCTATGATGGGTTGTCACTAGATAGGCTTAACTGTCAACTTTCCCATGGCTGCGACCTTCTCAGCCCGAGCTATACTCAAGAGTACACGATCAATGAAACCCTATGGGGAAAATCAAACTCCGACATGGTACAAGTTGCAAGATCACCCAGCTAGCCTATGATGGGCTGTCACTAGATAGGCTTAACTGTCAACTTTCCCATGGCTGCGTCATTCTCAGCCCGAGCTACACTCAAGAGTACACGATCAATGAAGCGCTAAGGGGAAAGTAGAAATCCTGCTTCATACAAGTTGCCGAGTAAGCGATCAATGAAACCCTATGGTGAAAATCAAACTCCGGCATGATACAAGTTGCAAGATCACCCAGCTAGCCTATGATGGGTTGTCACTAGATAGGCTTAACTGTCAACTTTCCCATGGCTGCGACCTTCTCAGCCCGAGCTATACTCAAGAGTACACGATCAATGAAACCCTATGGGGAAAATCAAACTCCGACATGGTACAAGTTGCAAGATCACCCAGCTAGCCTATGATGGGCTGTCACTAGATAGGCTTAACTGTCAACTTTCCCATGGCTGCGTCATTTTCAGCCCGAGCTACACTCAAGAGTACACGATCAATGAAGCGCTAAGGGGAAAGTAGAAATCCTGCTTCATACAAGTTGCCGAGTAAGCGATCAATGAAACCCTATGGTGAAAATCAAACTCCGGCATGATACAAGTTGCAAGATCACCCAGCTAGCCTATGATGGGTTGTCACTAGATAGGCTTAACTGTCAACTTTCCCATGGCTGCGACCTTCTCAGCCCGAGCTATACTCAAGAGTACACGATCAATGAAACCCTATGGGGAAAATCAAACTCCGACATGGTACAAGTTGCAAGATCACCCAGCTAGCCTATGATGGGCTGTCACTAGATAGGCTTAACTGTCAACTTTCCCATGGCTGCGTCATTCTCAGCCCGAGCTACACTCAAGAGTACACGATCAATGAAGCGCTAAGGGGAAAGTAGAAATCCTGCTTCATACAAGTTGCCGAGTAAGCGATCAATGAAACCCTATGGTGAAAATCAAACTCCGGCATGATACAAGTTGCAAGATCACCCAGCTAGCCTATGATGGGTTGTCACTAGATAGGCTTAACTGTCAACTTTCCCATGGCTGCGACCTTCTCAGCCCGAGCTATACTCAAGAGTACACGATCAATGAAACCCTATGGGGAAAATCAAACTCCGACATGGTACAAGTTGCAAGATCACCCAGCTAGCCTATGATGGGCTGTCACTAGATAGGCTTAACTGTCAACTTTCCCATGGCTGCGTCATTCTCAGCCCGAGCTACACTCAAGAGTACACGATCAATGAAGCGCTAAGGGGAAAGTAGAAATCCTGCTTCATACAAGTTGCCGAGTAAGCGATCAATGAAACCCTATGGTGAAAATCAAACTCCGGCATGATACAAGTTGCAAGATCACCCAGCTAGCCCATGATGGGTTGTCACTAGATAAGCTTAACTGTCAACTTTCCCATGGCTGCGACCTTCTCAGCCCGAGCTATACTCAAGAGTACACGATCAATGAAACCCTATGGGGAAAATCAAACTCCGACATGGTACAAGTTGCAAGCTCACCCAGCTAGCCTATGATGGGCTGTCACTAGATAGGCTTAACTGTCAACTTTCCCATGGCTGCGTCATTCTCAGCCCGAGCTACACTCAAGAGTACACGATCAATGAAGCGCTAAGGGGAAAGTAGAAATCCTGCTTCATACAAGTTGCCGAGTAAGCGATCAATGAAACCCTATGGTGAAAATCAAACTCCGGCATGATACAAGTTGCAAGATCACCCAGCTAGCCTATGATGGGTTGTCACTAGATAGGCTTAACTGTCAACTTTCCCATGGCTGCGACCTTCTCAGCCCGAGCTATACTCAAGAGTACACGATCAATGAAACCCTATGGGGAAAATCAAACTCCGACATGGTACAAGTTGCAAGATCACCCAGCTAGCCTATGATGGGCTGTCACTAGATAGGCTTAACTGTCAACTTTCCCATGGCTGCGTCATTCTCAGCCCGAGCTACACTCAAGAGTACACGATCAATGAAGCGCTAAGGGGAAAGTAGAAATCCTGCTTCATACAAGTTGCCGAGTAAGCGATCAATGAAACCCTATGGTGACAATCAAACTCCGGCATGATACAAGTTGCAAGATCACCCAGCTAGCCTATGATGGGTTGTCACTAGATAGGCTTAACTGTCAACTTTCCCATGGCTGCGACCTTCTCAGCCCGAGCTATACTCAAGAGTACACGATCAATGAAACCCTATGGGGAAAATCAAACTCCGACATGGTACAAGTTGCAAGATCACCCAGCTAGCCTATGATGGGCTGTCACTAGATAGGCTTAACTGTCAACTTTCCCATGGTTGCGACATTCTCAGCCCGATCTACACTCAAGAGTACACGATCAATGAAGCGCTAAGGGGAAAGTAGAAATCCTGCTTCATTCAAGTTGCCGAGCAAGCGATCAATGAAACCCTATGGTGAAAATCAAACTCCGGCACGATACAAGTTGCAAGATCACCCAGCTAGCCTATGATGGGTTGTCACTAGATAGGCTTAACTGTCAACTTTCCCATGGCTGCGACCTTCTCAGCCCGAGCTATACTCAAGAGTACACGATCAATGAAACCCTATGGGGAAAATCAAACTCCGACATGGTACAAGTTGCAAGATCACCCAGCTAGCCTATGATGGGCTGTCACTAGATAGGCTTAACTGTCAACTTTCCCATGGCTGCGTCATTCTCAGCCCGATCTACACTCAAGAGTACACGATCAATGAAGCGCTAAGGGGAAAGTAGAAATCCTGCTTCATTCAAATTGCCGAGCAAGCGATCAATGAAACCCTATGGTGAAAATCAAACTCCGGCATGATACAAGTTGCAAGATCACCCAGCTAGCCTATGATGGGTTGTCACTAGATAGGCTTAACTGTCAACTTTCCCATGGCTGCGACCTTCTCAGCCCGAGCTATACTCAAGAGTACACGATCAATGAAACCCTATGGGGAAAATCAAACTCCGACATGGTACAAGTTGCAAGATCACCCAGCTAGCCTATGATGGGCTGTCACTAGATAGGCTTAACTGTCAACTTTCCCATGGCTGCGTCATTCTCAGCCCGAGCTACACTCAAGAGTACACGATCAATGAAGCGCTAAGGGGAAAGTAGAAATCCTGCTTCATTCAAATTGCCGAGCAAGCGATCAATGAAACCCTATGGTGAAAATCAAACTCCGGCATGATACAAGTTGCAAGATCACCCAGCTAGCCTATGATGGGTTGTCACTAGATAGGCTTAACTGTTAACTTTCACATGGCTGCGACCTTCTCAGCCCGAGCTATACTCAAGAGTACACGATCAATGAAACCCTATGGGGAAAATCAAACTCCGACATGGTACAAGTTGCAAGATCACCCAGCTAGCCTATGATGGGCTGTCACTAGATAGGCTTAACTGTCAACTTTCCCATGGCTGCGTCATTCTCAGCCCGAGCTACACTCAAGAGTACACGATCAATGAAGCGCTAAGGGGAAAGTAGAAATCCTGCTTCATTCAAATTGCCGAGCAAGCGATCAATGAAACCCTATGGTGAAAATCAAACTCCGGCATGATACAAGTTGCAAGATCACCCAGCTAGCCTATGATGGGTTGTCACTAGATAGGCTTAACTGTCAACTTTCCCATGGCTGCGACCTTCTCAGCCCGAGCTATACTCAAGAGTACACGATCAATGAAACCCTATGGGGAAAATCAAACTCCGACATGGTACAAGTTGCAAGGTCACCCAGCTAGCCTATGATGGGCTGTCACTAGATAGGCTTAACTGTCAACTTTCCCATGGCTGCGTCATTCTCAGCCCGATCTACACTCAAGAGTACACGATCAATGAAGCGCTAAGGGGAAAGTAGAAATCCTGCTTCATTCAAATTGCCGAGCAAGCGATCAATGAAACCCTATGGTGAAAATCAAACTCCGGCATGATACAAGTTGCAAGATCACCCAGCTAGCCTATGATGGGTTGTCACTAGATAGGCTTAACTGTCAACTTTCCCATGGCTGCGACCTTCTCAGCCCGAGCTATACTCAAGAGTACACGATCAATGAAACCCTATGGGGAAAATCAAACTCCGACATGGTACAAGTTGCAAGATCACCCAGCTAGCCTATGATGGGCTGTCACTAGATAGGCTTAACTGTCAACTTTCCCATGGCTGCGTCATTTTCAGCCCGAGCTACACTCAAGAGTACACGATCAATGAAGCGCTAAGGGGAAAGTAGAAATCCTGCTTCATACAAGTTGCCGAGTAAGCGATCAATGAAACCCTATGGTGAAAATCAAACTCCGGCATGATACAAGTTGCAAGATCACCCAGCTAGCCTATGATGGGTTGTCACTAGATAGGCTTAACTGTCAACTTTCCCATGGCTGCGACCTTCTCAGCCCGAGCTATACTCAAGAGTACACGATCAATGAAACCCTATGGGGAAAATCAAACTCCGACATGGTACAAGTTGCAAGATCACCCAGCTAGCCTATGATGGGCTGTCACTAGATAGGCTTAACTGTCAACTTTCCCATGGCTGCGTCATTCTCAGCCCGAGCTACACTCAAGAGTACACGATCAATGAAGCGCTAAGGGGAAAGTAGAAATCCTGCTTCATACAAGTTGCCGAGTAAGCGATCAATGAAACCCTATGGTGAAAATCAAACTCCGGCATGATACAAGTTGCAAGATCACCCAGCTAGCCTATGATGGGTTGTCACTAGATAGGCTTAACTGTCAACTTTCCCATGGCTGCGACCTTCTCAGCCCGAGCTATACTCAAGAGTACACGATCAATGAAACCCTATGGGGAAAATCAAACTCCGACATGGTACAAGTTGCAAGATCACCCAGCTAGCCTATGATGGGCTGTCACTAGATAGGCTTAACTGTCAACTTTCCCATGGCTGCGTCATTCTCAGCCCGAGCTACACTCAAGAGTACACGATCAATGAAGCGCTAAGGGGAAAGTAGAAATCCTGCTTCATACAAGTTGCCGAGTAAGCGATCAATGAAACCCTATGGTGAAAATCAAACTCCGGCATGATACAAGTTGCAAGATCACCCAGCTAGCCCATGATGGGTTGTCACTAGATAAGCTTAACTGTCAACTTTCCCATGGCTGCGACCTTCTCAGCCCGAGCTATACTCAAGAGTACACGATCAATGAAACCCTATGGGGAAAATCAAACTCCGACATGGTACAAGTTGCAAGCTCACCCAGCTAGCCTATGATGGGCTGTCACTAGATAGGCTTAACTGTCAACTTTCCCATGGCTGCGTCATTCTCAGCCCGAGCTACACTCAAGAGTACACGATCAATGAAGCGCTAAGGGGAAAGTAGAAATCCTGCTTCATACAAGTTGCCGAGTAAGCGATCAATGAAACCCTATGGTGAAAATCAAACTCCGGCATGATACAAGTTGCAAGATCACCCAGCTAGCCTATGATGGGATGTCACTAGATAGGCTTAACTGTCAACTTTCCCATGGCTGCGACCTTCTCAGCCCGAGCTATACTCAAGAGTACACGATCAATGAAACCCTATGGGGAAAATCAAACTCCGACATGGTACAAGTTGCAAGATCACCCAGCTAGCCTATGATGGGCTGTCACTAGATAGGCTTAACTGTCAACTTTCCCATGGCTGCGTCATTCTCAGCCCGAGCTACACTCAAGAGTACACGATCAATGAAGCGCTAAGGGGAAAGTAGAAATCCTGCTTCATACAAGTTGCCGAGTAAGCGATCAATGAAACCCTATGGTGACAATCAAACTCCGGCATGATACAAGTTGCAAGATCACCCAGCTAGCCTATGATGGGTTGTCACTAGATAGGCTTAACTGTCAACTTTCCCATGGCTGCGACCTTCTCAGCCCGAGCTATACTCAAGAGTACACGATCAATGAAACCCTATGGGGAAAATCAAACTCCGACATGGTACAAGTTGCAAGATCACCCAGCTAGCCTATGATGGGCTGTCACTAGATAGGCTTAACTGTCAACTTTCCCATGGTTGCGACATTCTCAGCCCGATCTACACTCAAGAGTACACGATCAATGAAGCGCTAAGGGGAAAGTAGAAATCCTGCTTCATTCAAGTTGCCGAGCAAGCGATCAATGAAACCCTATGGTGAAAATCAAACTCCGGCACGATACAAGTTGCAAGATCACCCAGCTAGCCTATGATGGGTTGTCACTAGATAGGCTTAACTGTCAACTTTCCCATGGCTGCGACCTTCTCAGCCCGAGCTATACTCAAGAGTACACGATCAATGAAACCCTATGGGGAAAATCAAACTCCGACATGGTACAAGTTGCAAGATCACCCAGCTAGCCTATGATGGGCTGTCACTAGATAGGCTTAACTGTCAACTTTCCCATGGCTGCGTCATTCTCAGCCCGATCTACACTCAAGAGTACACGATCAATGAAGCGCTAAGGGGAAAGTAGAAATCCTGCTTCATTCAAATTGCCGAGCAAGCGATCAATGAAACCCTATGGTGAAAATCAAACTCCGGCATGATACAAGTTGCAAGATCACCCAGCTAGCCTATGATGGGTTGTCACTAGATAGGCTTAACTGTCAACTTTCCCATGGCTGCGACCTTCTCAGCCCGAGCTATACTCAAGAGTACACGATCAATGAAACCCTATGGGGAAAATCAAACTCCGACATGGTACAAGTTGCAAGATCACCCAGCTAGCCTATGATGGGCTGTCACTAGATAGGCTTAACTGTCAACTTTCCCATGGCTGCGTCATTCTCAGCCCGAGCTACACTCAAGAGTACACGATCAATGAAGCGCTAAGGGGAAAGTAGAAATCCTGCTTCATTCAAATTGCCGAGCAAGCGATCAATGAAACCCTATGGTGAAAATCAAACTCCGGCATGATACAAGTTGCAAGATCACCCAGCTAGCCTATGATGGGTTGTCACTAGATAGGCTTAACTGTTAACTTTCACATGGCTGCGACCTTCTCAGCCCGAGCTATACTCAAGAGTACACGATCAATGAAACCCTATGGGGAAAATCAAACTCCGACATGGTACAAGTTGCAAGATCACCCAGCTAGCCTATGATGGGCTGTCACTAGATAGGCTTAACTGTCAACTTTCCCATGGCTGCGTCATTCTCAGCCCGAGCTACACTCAAGAGTACACGATCAATGAAGCGCTAAGGGGAAAGTAGAAATCCTGCTTCATTCAAATTGCCGAGCAAGCGATCAATGAAACCCTATGGTGAAAATCAAACTCCGGCATGATACAAGTTGCAAGATCACCCAGCTAGCCTATGATGGGTTGTCACTAGATAGGCTTAACTGTCAACTTTCCCATGGCTGCGACCTTCTCAGCCCGAGCTATACTCAAGAGTACACGATCAATGAAACCCTATGGGGAAAATCAAACTCCGACATGGTACAAGTTGCAAGATCACCCAGCTAGCCTATGATGGGCTGTCACTAGATAGGCTTAACTGTCAACTTTCCCATGGCTGCGTCATTCTCAGCCCGAGCTACACTCAAGAGTACACGATCAATGAAGCGCTAAGGGGAAAGTAGAAATCCTGCTTCATTCAAATTGCCGAGCAAGCGATCAATGAAACCCTATGGTGAAAATCAAACTCCGGCATGATACAAGTTGCAAGATCACCCAGCTAGCCTATGATGGGTTGTCACTAGATAGGCTTAACTGTTAACTTTCACATGGCTGCGACCTTCTCAGCCCGAGCTACACTCAAGAGCACACGATCAATGAAACCCTATGGGGAAAATCAAACTCCGACATGGTACAAGTTGCAAGCTCACCCAGCTGGCCTATGATGGGCTGTCACTAGATAGGCTTAACTGTCAACTTTCCCATGGCTGCGTCATTCTCAGCCCGAGCTACACTCAAGAGTACACGATCAATGAAGCGCTAAGGGGAAAGTAGAAATCCTGCTTCATACAAGTTGCCGAGTAAGCGATCAATGAAACCCTATGGTGAAAATCAAACTCCGGCATGATACAAGTTGCAAGATCACCCAGCTAGCCTATGATGGGTTGTCACTAGATAGGCTTAACTGTCAACTTTCCCATGGCTGCGACCTTCTCAGCCCGAGCTATACTCAAGAGTACACGATCAATGAAACCCTATGGGGAAAATCAAACTCCGACATGGTACAAGTTGCAAGATCACCCAGCTAGCCTATGATGGGCTGTCACTAGATAGGATTAACTGTCAACTTTCCCATGGCTGCGTCATTCTCAGCCCGAGCTACACTCAAGAGTACACTATCAATGAAGCGCTAAGGGGAAAGTAGAAATCCTGCTTCATACAAGTTGCCGAGTAAGCGATCAATGAAACCCTATGGTGAAAATCAAACTCCGGCATGATACAAGTTGCAAGATCACCCAGCTAGCCCATGATGGGTTGTCACTAGATAAGCTTAACTGTCAACTTTCCCATGGCTGCGACCTTCTCAGCCCGAGCTATACTCAAGAGTACACGATCAATGAAACCCTATGGGGAAAATCAAACTCCGACATGGTACAAGTTGCAAGCTCACCCAGCTAGCCTATGATGGGCTGTCACTAGATAGGCTTAACTGTCAACTTTCCCATGGCTGCGTCATTCTCAGCCCGAGCTACACTCAAGAGTACACGATCAATGAAGCGCTAAGGGGAAAGTAGAAATCCTGCTTCATACAAGTTGCCGAGTAAGCGATCAATGAAACCCTATGGTGAAAATCAAACTCCGGCATGATACAAGTTGCAAGATCACCCAGCTAGCCTATGATGGGTTGTCACTAGATAGGCTTAACTGTTAACTTTCACATGGCTGCGACCTTCTCAGCCCGAGCTACACTCAAGAGCACACGATCAATGAAACCCTATGGGGAAAATCAAACTCCGACATGGTACAAGTTGCAAGCTCACCCAGCTGGCCTATGATGGGCTGTCACTAGATAGGCTTAACTGTCAACTTTCCCATGGCTGCGTCATTCTCAGCCCGAGCTACACTCAAGAGTACACGATCAATGAAGCGCTAAGGGGAAAGTAGAAATCCTGCTTCATACAAGTTGCCGAGTAAGCGATCAATGAAACCCTATGGTGAAAATCAAACTCCGGCATGATACAAGTTGCAAGATCACCCAGCTAGCCTATGATGGGTTGTCACTAGATAGGCTTAACTGTCAACTTTCCCATGGCTGCGACCTTCTCAGCCCGAGCTATACTCAAGAGTACACGATCAATGAAACCCTATGGGGAAAATCAAACTCCGACATGGTACAAGTTGCAAGATCACCCAGCTAGCCTATGATGGGCTGTCACTAGATAGGCTTAACTGTCAACTTTCCCATGGCTGCGTCATTCTCAGCCCGAGCTACACTCAAGAGTACACGATCAATGAAGCGCTAAGGGGAAAGTAGAAATCCTGCTTCATACAAGTTGCCGAGTAAGCGATCAATGAAACCCTATGGTGAAAATCAAACTCCGGCATGATACAAGTTGCAAGATCACCGAGCTAGCCTATGATGGGTTGTCACTAGATAGGCTTAACTGTCAACTTTCCCATGGCTGCGACCTTCTCAGCCCGAGCTATACTCAAGAGTACACGATCAATGAAACCCTATGGGGAAAATCAAACTCCGACATGGTACAAGTTGCAAGATCACCCAGCTAGCCTATGATGGGCTGTCACTAGATAGGCTTAACTGTCAACTTTCCCATGGCTGCGTCATTCTCAGCCCGATCTACACTCAAGAGTACACGATCAATGAAGCGCTAAGGGGAAAGTAGAAATCCTGCTTCATTCAAATTGCCGAGCAAGCGATCAATGAAACCCTATGGTGAAAATCAAACTCCGGCATGATACAAGTTGCAAGATCACCCAGCTAGCCTATGATGGGTTGTCACTAGATAGGCTTAACTGTCAACTTTCCCATGGCTGCGACCTTCTCAGCCCGAGCTATACTCAAGAGTACACGATCAATGAAACCCTATGGGGAAAATCAAACTCCGACATGGTACAAGTTGCAAGATCACCCAGCTAGCCTATGATGGGCTGTCACTAGATAGGCTTAACTGTCAACTTTCCCATGGCTGCGTCATTCTCAGCCCGAGCTACACTCAAGAGTACACGATCAATGAAGCGCTAAGGGGAAAGTAGAAATCCTGCTTCATACAAGTTGCCGAGTAAGCGATCAATGAAACCCTATGGTGAAAATCAAACTCCGGCATGATACAAGTTGCAAGATCACCCAGCTAGCCTATGATGGGTTGTCACTAGATAGGCTTAACTGTCAACTTTCCCATGGCTGCGACCTTCTCAGCCCGAGCTATACTCAAGAGTACACGATCAATGAAACCCTATGGGGAAAATCAAACTCCGACATGGTACAAGTTGCAAGATCACCCAGCTAGCCTATGATGGGCTGTCACTAGATAGGCTTAACTGTCAACTTTCCCATGGCTGCGTCATTCTCAGCCCGAGCTACACTCAAGAGTACACGATCAATGAAGCGCTAAGGGGAAAGTAGAAATCCTGCTTCATACAAGTTGCCGAGTAAGCGATCAATGAAACCCTATGGTGAAAATCAAACTCCGGCATGATACAAGTTGCAAGATCACCCAGCTAGCCCATGATGGGTTGTCACTAGATAAGCTTAACTGTCAACTTTCCCATGGCTGCGACCTTCTCAGCCCGAGCTATACTCAAGAGTACACGATCAATGAAACCCTATGGGGAAAATCAAACTCCGACATGGTACAAGTTGCAAGCTCACCCAGCTAGCCTATGATGGGCTGTCACTAGATAGGCTTAACTGTCAACTTTCCCATGGCTGCGTCATTCTCAGCCAGAGCTACACTCAAGAGTACACGATCAATGAAGCGCTAAGGGGAAAGTAGAAATCCTGCTTCATACAAGTTGCCGAGTAAGCGATCAATGAAACCCTATGGTGAAAATCAAACTCCGGCATGATACAAGTTGCAAGATCACCCAGCTAGCCTATGATGGGTTGTCACTAGATAGGCTTAACTGTCAACTTTCCCATGGCTGCGACCTTCTCAGCCCGAGCTATACTCAAGAGTACACGATCAATGAAACCCTATGGGGAAAATCAAACTCCGACATGGTACAAGTTGCAAGATCACCCAGCTAGCCTATGATGGGCTGTCACTAGATAGGCTTAACTGTCAACTTTCCCATGGCTGCGTCATTCTCAGCCCGAGCTACACTCAAGAGTACACGATCAATGAAGCGCTAAGGGGAAAGTAGAAATCCTGCTTCATACAAGTTGCCGAGTAAGCGATCAATGAAACCCGATGGTGAAAATCAAACTCCGGCATGATACAAGTTGCAAGATCACCCAGCTAGCCTATGATGGGTTGTCACTAGATAGGCTTAACTGTCAACTTTCCCATGGCTGCGACCTTCTCAGCCCGAGCTATACTCAAGAGTACACGATCAATGAAACCCTATGGGGAAAATCAAACTCCGACATGGTACAAGTTGCAAGATCACCCAGCTAGCCTATGATGGGCTGTCACTAGATAGGCTTAACTGTTAACTTTCCCATGGTTGCGACATTCTCAGCCCGATCTACACTCAAGAGTACACGATCAATGAAGCGCTAAGGGGAAAGTAGAAATCCTGCTTCATTCAAGTTGCCGAGCAAGCGATCAATGAAACCCTATGGTGAAAATCAAACTCCGGCACGATACAAGTTGCAAGATCACCCAGCTAGCCTATGATGGGTTGTCACTAGATAGGCTTAACTGTCAACTTTCCCATGGCTGCGACCTTCTCAGCCCGAGCTATACTCAAGAGTACACGATCAATGAAACCCTATGGGGAAAATCAAACTCCGACATGGTACAAGTTGCAAGATCACCCAGCTAGCCTATGATGGGCTGTCACTAGATAGGCTTAACTGTCAACTTTCCCATGGCTGCGTCATTCTCAGCCCGATCTACACTCAAGAGTACACGATCAATGAAGCGCTAAGGGGAAAGTAGAAATCCTGCTTCATTCAAATTGCCGAGCAAGAGATCAATGAAACCCTATGGTGAAAATCAAACTCCGGCATGATACAAGTTGCAAGATCACCCAGCTAGCCTATGATGGGTTGTCACTAGATAGGCTTAACTGTCAACTTTCCCATGGCTGCGACCTTCTCAGCCCGAGCTATACTCAAGAGTACACGATCAATGAAACCCTATGGGGAAAATCAAACTCCGACATGGTACAAGTTGCAAGATCACCCAGCTAGCCTATGATGGGCTGTCACTAGATAGGCTTAACTGTCAACTTTCCCATGGCTGCGTCATTCTCAGCCCGAGCTACACTCAAGAGTACACGATCAATGAAGCGCTAAGGGGAAAGTAGAAATCCTGCTTCATTCAAATTGCCGAGCAAGCGATCAATGAAACCCTATGGTGAAAATCAAACTCCGGCATGATACAAGTTGCAAGATCACCCAGCTAGCCTATGATGGGTTGTCACTAGATAGGCTTAACTGTTAACTTTCACATGGCTGCGACCTTCTCAGCCCGAGCTACACTCAAGAGCACACGATCAATGAAACCCTATGGGGAAAATCAAACTCCGACATGGTACAAGTTGCAAGCTCACCCAGCTGGCCTATGATGGGCTGTCACTAGATAGGCTTAACTGTCAACTTTCCCATGGCTGCGTCATTCTCAGCCCGAGCTACACTCAAGAGTACACGATCAATGAAGCGCTAAGGGGAAAGTAGAAATCCTGCTTCATACAAGTTGCCGAGTAAGCGATCAATGAAACCCTATGGTGAAAATCAAACTCCGGCATGATACAAGTTGCAAGATCACCCAGCTAGCCTATGATGGGTTGTCACTAGATAGGCTTAACTGTCAACTTTCCCATGGCTGCGACCTTCTCAGCCCGAGCTATACTCAAGAGTACACGATCAATGAAACCCTATGGGGAAAATCAAACTCCGACATGGTACAAGTTGCAAGATCACCCAGCTAGCCTATGATGGGCTGTCACTAGATAGGCTTAACTGTCAACTTTCCCATGGCTGCGTCATTCTCAGCCCGAGCTACACTCAAGAGTACACGATCAATGAAGCGCTAAGGGGAAAGTAGAAATCCTGCTTCATACAAGTTGCCGAGTAAGCGATCAATGAAACCCTATGGTGAAAATCAAACTCCGGCATGATACAAGTTGCAAGATCACCCAGCTAGCCTATGATGGGTTGTCACTAGATAGGCTTAACTGTCAACTTTCCCATGGCTGCGACCTTCTCAGCCCGAGCTATACTCAAGAGTACACGATCAATGAAACCCTATGGGGAAAATCAAACTCCGACATGGTACAAGTTGCAAGATCACCCAGCTAGCCTATGATGGGCTGTCACTAGATAGGCTTAACTGTCAACTTTCCCATGGCTGCGTCATTCTCAGCCCGAGCTACACTCAAGAGTACACGATCAATGAAGCGCTAAGGGGAAAGTAGAAATCCTGCTTCATACAAGTTGCCGAGTAAGCGATCAATGAAACCCTATGGTGAAAATCAAACTCCGGCATGATACAAGTTGCAAGATCACCCAGCTAGCCCATGATGGGTTGTCACTAGATAAGCTTAACTGTCAACTTTCCCATGGCTGCGACCTTCTCAGCCCGAGCTATACTCAAGAGTACACGATCAATGAAACCCTATGGGGAAAATCAAACTCCGACATGGTACAAGTTGCAAGCTCACCCAGCTAGCCTATGATGGGCTGTCACTAGATAGGCTTAACTGTCAACTTTCCCATGGCTGCGTCATTCTCAGCCCGATCTACACTCAAGAGTACACGATCAATGAAGCGCTAAGGGGAAAGTAGAAATCCTGCTTCATTCAAATTGCCGAGCAAGAGATCAATGAAACCCTATGGTGAAAATCAAACTCCGGCATGATACAAGTTGCAAGATCACCCAGCTAGCCTATGATGGGTTGTCACTAGATAGGCTTAACTGTCAACTTTCCCATGGCTGCGACCTTCTCAGCCCGAGCTATACTCAAGAGTACACGATCAATGAAACCCTATGGGGAAAATCAAACTCCGACATGGTACAAGTTGCAAGATCACCCAGCTAGCCTATGATGAGCTGTCACTAGATAGGCTTAACTGTCAACTTTCCCATGGCTGCGTCATTCTCAGCCCGAGCTACACTCAAGAGTACACGATCAATGAAGCGCTAAGGGGAAAGTAGAAATCCTGCTTCATTCAAATTGCCGAGCAAGCGATCAATGAAACCCTATGGTGAAAATCAAACTCCGGCATGATACAAGTTGCAAGATCACCCAGCTAGCCTATGATGGGTTGTCACTAGATAGGCTTAACTGTTAACTTTCACATGGCTGCGACCTTCTCAGCCCGAGCTACACTCAAGAGCACACGATCAATGAAACCCTATGGGGAAAATCAAACTCCGACATGGTACAAGTTGCAAGCTCACCCAGCTGGCCTATGATGGGCTGTCACTAGATAGGCTTAACTGTCAACTTTCCCATGGCTGCGTCATTCTCAGCCCGAGCTACACTCAAGAGTACACGATCAATGAAGCGCTAAGGGGAAAGTAGAAATCCTGCTTCATACAAGTTGCCGAGTAAGCGATCAATGAAACCCTATGGTGAAAATCAAACTCCGGCATGATACAAGTTGCAAGATCACCCAGCTAGCCTATGATGGGTTGTCACTAGATAGGCTTAACTGTCAACTTTCCCATGGCTGCGACCTTCTCAGCCCGAGCTATACTCAAGAGTACACGATCAATGAAACCCTATGGGGAAAATCAAACTCCGACATGGTACAAGTTGCAAGATCACCCAGCTAGCCTATGATGGGCTGTCACTAGATAGGCTTAACTGTCAACTTTCCCATGGCTGCGTCATTCTCAGCCCGAGCTACACTCAAGAGTACACGATCAATGAAGCGCTAAGGGGAAAGTAGAAATCCTGCTTCATACAAGTTGCCGAGTAAGCGATCAATGAAACCCTATGGTGAAAATTAAACTCCGGCATGATACAAGTTGCAAGATCACCCAGCTAGCCTATGATGGGTTGTCACTAGACAGGCTTAACTGTCAACTTTCCCATGGCTGCGACCTTCTCAGCCCGAGCTATACTCAAGAGTACACGATCAATGAAACCCTATGGGGAAAATCAAACTCCGACATGGTACAAGTTGCAAGATCACCCAGCTAGCCTATGATGGGCTGTCACTAGATAGGCTTAACTGTCAACTTTCCCATGGCTGCGTCATTCTCAGCCCGAGCTACACTCAAGAGTACACGATCAATGAAGCGCTAAGGGGAAAGTAGAAATCCTGCTTCATACAAGTTGCCGAGTAAGCGATCAATGAAACCCTATGGTGAAAATCAAACTCCGGCATGATACAAGTTGCAAGATCACCCAGCTAGCCCATGATGGGTTGTCACTAGATAAGCTTAACTGTCAACTTTCCCATGGCTGCGACCTTCTCAGCCCGAGCTATACTCAAGAGTACACGATCAATGAAACCCTATGGGGAAAATCAAACTCCGACATGGTACAAGTTGCAAGCTCACCCAGCTAGCCTATGATGGGCTGTCACTAGATAGGCTTAACTGTCAACTTTCCCATGGCTGCGTCATTCTCAGCCCGAGCTACACTCAAGAGTACACGATCAATGAAGCGCTAAGGGGAAAGTAGAAATCCTGCTTCATACAAGTTGCCGAGTAAGCGATCAATGAAACCCTATGGTGAAAATCAAACTCCGGCATGATACAAGTTGCAAGATCACCCAGCTAGCCTATGATGGGTTGTCACTAGATAGGCTTAACTGTCAACTTTTCCATGGCTGCGACCTTCTCAGCCCGAGCTATACTCAAGAGTACACGATCAATGAAACCCTATGGGGAAAATCAAACTCCGACATGGTACAAGTTGCAAGATCACCCAGCTAGCCTATGATGGGCTGTCACTAGATAGGCTTAACTGTCAACTTTCCCATGGCTGCGTCATTCTCAGCCCGAGCTACACTCAAGAGTACACGATCAATGAAGCGCTAAGGGGAAAGTAGAAATCCTGCTTCATACAAGTTGCCGAGTAAGCGATCAATGAAACCCTATGGTGACAATCAAACTCCGGCATGATACAAGTTGCAAGATCACCCAGCTAGCCTATGATGGGTTGTCACTAGATAGGCTTAACTGTCAACTTTCCCATGGCTGCGACCTTCTCAGCCCGAGCTATACTCAAGAGTACACGATCAATGAAACCCTATGGGGAAAATCAAACTCCGACATGGTACAAGTTGCAAGATCACCCAGCTAGCCTATGATGGGCTGTCACTAGATAGGCTTAACTGTCAACTTTCCCATGGTTGCGACATTCTCAGCCCGATCTACACTCAAGAGTACACGATCAATGAAGCGCTAAGGGGAAAGTAGAAATCCTGCTTCATTCAAGTTGCCGAGCAAGCGATCAATGAAACCCTATGGTGAAAATCAAACTCCGGCACGATACAAGTTGCAAGATCACCCAGCTAGCCTATGATGGGTTGTCACTAGATAGGCTTAACTGTCAACTTTCCCATGGCTGCGACCTTCTCAGCCCGAGCTATACTCAAGAGTACACGATCAATGAAACCCTATGGGGAAAATCAAACTCCGACATGGTACAAGTTGCAAGATCACCCAGCTAGCCTATGATGGGCTGTCACTAGATAGGCTTAACTGTCAACTTTCCCATGGCTGCGTCATTCTCAGCCCGATCTACACTCAAGAGTACACGATCAATGAAGCGCTAAGGGGAAAGTAGAAATCCTGCTTCATTCAAATTGCCGAGCAAGCGATCAATGAAACCCTATGGTGAAAATCAAACTCCGGCATGATACAAGTTGCAAGATCACCCAGCTAGCCTATGATGGGTTGTCACTAGATAGGCTTAACTGTCAACTTTCCCATGGCTGCGACCTTCTCAGCCCGAGCTATACTCAAGAGTACACGATCAATGAAACCCTATGGGGAAAATCAAACTCCGACATGGTACAAGTTGCAAGATCACCCAGCTAGCCTATGATGGGCTGTCACTAGATAGGCTTAACTGTCAACTTTCCCATGGCTGCGTCATTCTCAGCCCGAGCTACACTCAAGAGTACACGATCAATGAAGCGCTAAGGGGAAAGTAGAAATCCTGCTTCATTCAAATTGCCGAGCAAGCGATCAATGAAACCCTATGGTGAAAATCAAACTCCGGCATGATACAAGTTGCAAGATCACCCAGCTAGCCTATGATGGGTTGTCACTAGATAGGCTTAACTGTTAACTTTCACATGGCTGCGACCTTCTCAGCCCGAGCTATACTCAAGAGTACACGATCAATGAAACCCTATGGGGAAAATCAAACTCCGACATGGTACAAGTTGCAAGATCACCCAGCTAGCCTATGATGGGCTGTCACTAGATAGGCTTAACTGTCAACTTTCCCATGGCTGCGTCATTCTCAGCCCGAGCTACACTCAAGAGTACACGATCAATGAAGCGCTAAGGGGAAAGTAGAAATCCTGCTTCATACAAGTTGCCGAGTAAGCGATCAATGAAACCCTATGGTGAAAATCAAACTCCGGCATGATACAAGTTGCAAGATCACCCAGCTAGCCCATGATGGGTTGTCACTAGATAAGCTTAACTGTCAACTTTCCCATGGCTGCGACCTTCTCAGCCCGAGCTATACTCAAGAGTACACGATCAATGAAACCCTATGGGGAAAATCAAACTCCGACATGGTACAAGTTGCAAGCTCACCCAGCTAGCCTATGATGGGCTGTCACTAGATAGGCTTAACTGTCAACTTTCCCATGGCTGCGTCATTCTCAGCCAGAGCTACACTCAAGAGTACACGATCAATGAAGCGCTAAGGGGAAAGTAGAAATCCTGCTTCATACAAGTTGCCGAGTAAGCGATCAATGAAACCCTATGGTGAAAATCAAACTCCGGCATGATACAAGTTGCAAGATCACCCAGCTAGCCTATGATGGGTTGTCACTAGATAGGCTTAACTGTCAACTTTCCCATGGCTGCGACCTTCTCAGCCCGAGCTATACTCAAGAGTACACGATCAATGAAACCCTATGGGGAAAATCAAACTCCGACATGGTACAAGTTGCAAGATCACCCAGCTAGCCTATGATGGGCTGTCACTAGATAGGCTTAACTGTCAACTTTCCCATGGTTGCGACATTCTCAGCCCGATCTACACTCAAGAGTACACGATCAATGAAGCGCTAAGGGGAAAGTAGAAATCCTGCTTCATTCAAGTTGCCGAGCAAGCGATCAATGAAACCCTATGGTGAAAATCAAACTCCGGCATGATACAAGTTGCAAGATCACCCAGCTAGCCTATGATGGGTTGTCACTAGATAGGCTTAACTGTCAACTTTCCCATGGCTGCGACCTTCTCAGCCCGAGCTATACTCAAGAGTACACGATCAATGAAACCCTATGGGGAAAATCAAACTCCGACATGGTACAAGTTGCAAGATCACCCAGCTAGCCTATGATGGGCTGTCACTAGATAGGCTTAACTGTCAACTTTCCCATGGCTGCGTCATTCTCAGCCCGATCTACACTCAAGAGTACACGATCAATGAAGCGCTAAGGGGAAAGTAGAAATCCTGCTTCATTCAAATTGCCGAGCAAGCGATCAATGAAACCCTATGGTGAAAATCAAACTCCGGCATGATACAAGTTGCAAGATCACCCAGCTAGCCTATGATGGGTTGTCACTAGATAGGCTTAACTGTCAACTTTCCCATGGCTGCGACCTTCTCAGCCCGAGCTATACTCAAGAGTACACGATCAATGAAACCCTATGGGGAAAATCAAACTCCGACATGGTACAAGTTGCAAGATCACCCAGCTAGCCTATGATGGGCTGTCACTAGATAGGCTTAACTGTCAACTTTCCCATGGCTGCGTCATTCTCAGCCCGAGCTACACTCAAGAGTACACGATCAATGAAGCGCTAAGGGGAAAGTAGAAATCCTGCTTCATTCAAATTGCCGAGCAAGCGATCAATGAAACCCTATGGTGAAAATCAAACTCCGGCATGATACAAGTTGCAAGATCACCCAGCTAGCCTATGATGGGTTGTCACTAGATAGGCTTAACTGTTAACTTTCACATGGCTGCGACCTTCTCAGCCCGAGCTACACTCAAGAGCACACGATCAATGAAACCCTATGGGGAAAATCAAACTCCGACATGGTACAAGTTGCAAGCTCACCCAGCTGGCCTATGATGGGCTGTCACTAGATAGGCTTAACTGTCAACTTTCCCATGGCTGCGTCATTCTCAGCCCGAGCTACACTCAAGAGTACACGATCAATGAAGCGCTAAGGGGAAAGTAGAAATCCTGCTTCATACAAGTTGCCGAGTAAGCGATCAATGAAACCCTATGGTGAAAATCAAACTCCGGCATGATACAAGTTGCAAGATCACCCAGCTAGCCTATGATGGGTTGTCACTAGATAGGCTTAACTGTCAACTTTCCCATGGCTGCGACCTTCTCAGCCCGAGCTATACTCAAGAGTACACGATCAATGAAACCCTATGGGGAAAATCAAACTCCGACATGGTACAAGTTGCAAGATCACCCAGCTAGCCTATGATGGGCTGTCACTAGATAGGCTTAACTGTCAACTTTCCCATGGCTGCGTCATTCTCAGCCCGAGCTACACTCAAGAGTACACGATCAATGAAGCGCTAAGGGGAAAGTAGAAATCCTGCTTCATACAAGTTGCCGAGTAAGCGATCAATGAAACCCTATGGTGAAAATCAAACTCCGGCATGATACAAGTTGCAAGATCACCCAGCTAGCCTATGATGGGTTGTCACTAGATAGGCTTAACTGTCAACTTTCCCATGGCTGCGACCTTCTCAGCCCGAGCTATACTCAAGAGTACACGATCAATGAAACCCTATGGGGAAAATCAAACTCCGACATGGTACAAGTTGCAAGATCACCCAGCTAGCCTATGATGGGCTGTCACTAGATAGGCTTAACTGTCAACTTTCCCATGGCTGCGTCATTCTCAGCCCGAGCTACACTCAAGAGTACACGATCAATGAAGCGCTAAGGGGAAAGTAGAAATCCTGCTTCATACAAGTTGCCGAGTAAGCGATCAATGAAACCCTATGGTGAAAATCAAACTCCGGCATGATACAAGTTGCAAGATCACCCAGCTAGCCCATGATGGGTTGTCACTAGATAAGCTTAACTGTCAACTTTCCCATGGCTGCGACCTTCTCAGCCCGAGCTATACTCAAGAGTACACGATCAATGAAACCCTATGGGGAAAATCAAACTCCGACATGGTACAAGTTGCAAGCTCACCCAGCTAGCC
The DNA here is from genome assembly GCF_031893055.1 of Leptodactylus fuscus. Lineage (NCBI taxonomy): Eukaryota > Metazoa > Chordata > Amphibia > Anura > Leptodactylidae > Leptodactylus > Leptodactylus fuscus. The sequence goes on from NW_027440298.1 coordinate 27,237, forward strand.
TATGATGGGCTGTCACTAGATAGGCTTAACTGTCAACTTTCCCATGGCTGCGTCATTCTCAGCCAGAGCTACACTCAAGAGTACACGATCAATGAAGCGCTAAGGGGAAAGTAGAAATCCTGCTTCATACAAGTTGCCGAGTAAGCGATCAATGAAACCCTATGGTGAAAATCAAACTCCGGCATGATACAAGTTGCAAGATCACCCAGCTAGCCTATGATGGGTTGTCACTAGATAGGCTTAACTGTCAACTTTCCCATGGCTGCGACCTTCTCAGCCCGCGCTATACTCAAGAGTACACGATCAATGAAACCCTATGGGGAAAATCAAACTCCGACATGGTACAAGTTGCAAGATCACCCAGCTAGCCTATGATGGGCTGTCACTAGATAGGCTTAACTGTCAACTTTCCCATGGCTGCGTCATTCTCAGCCCGAGCTACACTCAAGAGTACACGATCAATGAAGCGCTAAGGGGAAAGTAGAAATCCTGCTTCATACAAGTTGCCGAGTAAGCGATCAATGAAACCCTATGGTGAAAATCAAACTCCGGCATGATACAAGTTGCAAGATCACCCAGCTAGCCTATGATGGGTTGTCACTAGATAGGCTTAACTGTCAACTTTCCCATGGCTGCGACCTTCTCAGCCCGAGCTATACTCAAGAGTACACGATCAATGAAACCCTATGGGGAAAATCAAACTCCGACATGGTACAAGTTGCAAGATCACCCAGATAGCCTATGATGGGCTGTCACTAGATAGGCTTAACTGTCAACTTTCCCATGGTTGCGACATTCTCAGCCCGATCTACACTCAAGAGTACACGATCAATGAAGCGCTAAGGGGAAAGAAGAAATCCTGCTTCATTCAAGTTGCCGAGCAAGCGATCAATGAAACCCTATGGTGAAAATCAAACTCCGGCACGATACAAGTTGCAAGATCACCCAGCTAGCCTATGATGGGTTGTCACTAGATAGGCTTAACTGTCAACTTTCCCATGGCTGCGACCTTCTCAGCCCGAGCTATACTCAAGAGTACACGATCAATGAAACCCTATGGGGAAAATCAAACTCCGACATGGTACAAGTTGCAAGATCACCCAGCTAGCCTATGATGGGCTGTCACTAGATAGGCTTAACTGTCAACTTTCCCATGGCTGCGTCATTCTCAGCCCGATCTACACTCAAGAGTACACGATCAATGAAGCGCTAAGGGGAAAGTAGAAATCCTGCTTCATTCAAATTGCCGAGCAAGCGATCAATGAAACCCTATGGTGAAAATCAAACTCCGGCATGATACAAGTTGCAAGATCACCCAGCTAGCCTATGATGGGTTGTCACTAGATAGGCTTAACTGTCAACTTTCCCATGGCTGCGACCTTCTCAGCCCGAGCTATACTCAAGAGTACACGATCAATGAAACCCTATGGGGAAAATCAAACTCCGACATGGTACAAGTTGCAAGATCACCCAGCTAGCCTATGATGGGCTGTCACTAGATAGGCTTAACTGTCAACTTTCCCATGGCTGCGTCATTCTCAGCCCGAGCTACACTCAAGAGTACACGATCAATGAAGCGCTAAGGGGAAAGTAGAAATCCTACTTCATTCAAATTGCCGAGCAAGCGATCAATGAAACCCTATGGTGAAAATCAAACTCCGGCATGATACAAGTTGCAAGATCACCCAGCTAGCCTATGATGGGTTGTCACTAGATAGGCTTAACTGTTAACTTTCACATGGCTGCGACCTTCTCAGCCCGAGCTACACTCAAGAGCACACGATCAATGAAACCCTATGGGGAAAATCAAACTCCGACATGGTACAAGTTGCAAGCTCACCCAGCTGGCCTATGATGGGCTGTCACTAGATAGGCTTAACTGTCAACTTTCCCATGGCTGCGTCATTCTCAGTCCGAGCTACACTCAAGAGTACACGATCAATGAAGCGCTAAGGGGAAAGTAGAAATCCTGCTTCATACAAGTTGCCGAGTAAGCGATCAATGAAACCCTATGTTGAAAATCAAACTCCGGCATGATACAAGTTGCAAGATCACCCAGCTAGCCTATGATGGGTTGTCACTAGATAGGCTTAACTGTCAACTTTCCCATGGCTGCGACCTTCTCAGCCCGAGCTATACTCAAGAGTACACGATCAATGAAACCCTATGGGGAAAATCAAACTCCGACATGGTACAAGTTGCAAGATCACCCAGCTAGCCTATGATGGGCTGTCACTAGATAGGCTTAACTGTCAACTTTCCCATGGCTGCGTCATTCTCAGCCCGAGCTACACTCAAGAGTACACGATCAATGAAGCGCTAAGGGGAAAGTAGAAATCCTGCTTCATTCAAATTGCCGAGCAAGCGATCAATGAAACCCTATGGTGAAAATCAAACTCCGGCATGATACAAGTTGCAAGATCACCCAGCTAGCCTATGATGGGTTGTCACTAGATAGGCTTAACTGTTAACTTTCACATGGCTGCGACCTTCTCAGCCCGAGCTATACTCAAGAGTACACGATCAATGAAACCCTATGGGGAAAATCAAACTCCGACATGGTACAAGTTGCAAGATCACCCAGCTAGCCTATGATGGGCTGTCACTAGATAGGCTTAACTGTCAACTTTCCCATGGCTGCGTCATTCTCAGCCCGAGCTACACTCAAGAGTACACGATCAATGAAGCGCTAAGGGGAAAGTAGAAATCCTGCTTCATACAAGTTGCCGAGTAAGCGATCAATGAAACCCTATGGTGAAAATCAAACTCCGGCATGATACAAGTTGCAAGATCACCCAGCTAGCCCATGATGGGTTGTCACTAGATAAGCTTAACTGTCAACTTTCCCATGGCTGCGACCTTCTCAGCCCGAGCTATACTCAAGAGTACACGATCAATGAAACCCTATGGGGAAAATCAAACTCCGACATGGTACAAGTTGCAAGCTCACCCAGCTAGCCTATGATGGGCTGTCACTAGATAGGCTTAACTGTCAACTTTCCCATGGCTGCGTCATTCTCAGCCAGAGCTACACTCAAGAGTACACGATCAATGAAGCGCTAAGGGGAAAGTAGAAATCCTGCTTCATACAAGTTGCCGAGTAAGCGATCAATGAAACCCTATGGTGAAAATCAAACTCCGGCATGATACAAGTTGCAAGATCACCCAGCTAGCCTATGATGGGTTGTCACTAGATAGGCTTAACTGTCAACTTTCCCATGGCTGCGACCTTCTCAGCCCGAGCTATACTCAAGAGTACACGATCAATGAAACCCTATGGGGAAAATCAAACTCCGACATGGTACAAGTTGCAAGATCACCCAGCTAGCCTATGATGGGCTGTCACTAGATAGGCTTAACTGTCAACTTTCCCATGGTTGCGACATTCTCAGCCCGATCTACACTCAAGAGTACACGATCAATGAAGCGCTAAGGGGAAAGTAGAAATCCTGCTTCATTCAAGTTGCCGAGCAAGCGATCAATGAAACCCTATGGTGAAAATCAAACTCCGGCATGATACAAGTTGCAAGATCACCCAGCTAGCCTATGATGGGTTGTCACTAGATAGGCTTAACTGTCAACTTTCCCATGGCTGCGACCTTCTCAGCCCGAGCTATACTCAAGAGTACACGATCAATGAAACCCTATGGGGAAAATCAAACTCCGACATGGTACAAGTTGCAAGATCACCCAGCTAGCCTATGATGGGCTGTCACTAGATAGGCTTAACTGTCAACTTTCCCATGGCTGCGTCATTCTCAGCCCGATCTACACTCAAGAGTACACGATCAATGAAGCGCTAAGGGGAAAGTAGAAATCCTGCTTCATTCAAATTGCCGAGCAAGCGATCAATGAAACCCTATGGTGAAAATCAAACTCCGGCATGATACAAGTTGCAAGATCACCCAGCTAGCCTATGATGGGTTGTCACTAGATAGGCTTAACTGTCAACTTTCCCATGGCTGCGACCTTCTCAGCCCGAGCTATACTCAAGAGTACACGATCAATGAAACCCTATGGGGAAAATCAAACTCCGACATGGTACAAGTTGCAAGATCACCCAGCTAGCCTATGATGGGCTGTCACTAGATAGGCTTAACTGTCAACTTTCCCATGGCTGCGTCATTCTCAGCCCGAGCTACACTCAAGAGTACACGATCAATGAAGCGCTAAGGGGAAAGTAGAAATCCTGCTTCATTCAAATTGCCGAGCAAGCGATCAATGAAACCCTATGGTGAAAATCAAACTCCGGCATGATACAAGTTGCAAGATCACCCAGCTAGCCTATGATGGGTTGTCACTAGATAGGCTTAACTGTTAACTTTCACATGGCTGCGACCTTCTCAGCCCGAGCTACACTCAAGAGCACACGATCAATGAAACCCTATGGGGAAAATCAAACTCCGACATGGTACAAGTTGCAAGCTCACCCAGCTGGCCTATGATGGGCTGTCACTAGATAGGCTTAACTGTCAACTTTCCCATGGCTGCGTCATTCTCAGCCCGAGCTACACTCAAGAGTACACGATCAATGAAGCGCTAAGGGGAAAGTAGAAATCCTGCTTCATACAAGTTGCCGAGTAAGCGATCAATGAAACCCTATGGTGAAAATCAAACTCCGGCATGATACAAGTTGCAAGATCACCCAGCTAGCCTATGATGGGTTGTCACTAGATAGGCTTAACTGTCAACTTTCCCATGGCTGCGACCTTCTCAGCCCGAGCTATACTCAAGAGTACACGATCAATGAAACCCTATGGGGAAAATCAAACTCCGACATGGTACAAGTTGCAAGATCACCCAGCTAGCCTATGATGGGCTGTCACTAGATAGGCTTAACTGTCAACTTTCCCATGGCTGCGTCATTCTCAGCCCGAGCTACACTCAAGAGTACACGATCAATGAAGCGCTAAGGGGAAAGTAGAAATCCTGCTTCATACAAGTTGCCGAGTAAGCGATCAATGAAACCCTATGGTGAAAATCAAACTCCGGCATGATACAAGTTGCAAGATCACCCAGCTAGCCTATGATGGGTTGTCACTAGATAGGCTTAACTGTCAACTTTCCCATGGCTGCGACCTTCTCAGCCCGAGCTATACTCAAGAGTACACGATCAATGAAACCCTATGGGGAAAATCAAACTCCGACATGGTACAAGTTGCAAGATCACCCAGCTAGCCTATGATGGGCTGTCACTAGATAGGCTTAACTGTCAACTTTCCCATGGCTGCGTCATTCTCAGCCCGAGCTACACTCAAGAGTACACGATCAATGAAGCGCTAAGGGGAAAGTAGAAATCCTGCTTCATACAAGTTGCCGAGTAAGCGATCAATGAAACCCTATGGTGAAAATCAAACTCCGGCATGATACAAGTTGCAAGATCACCCAGCTAGCCCATGATGGGTTGTCACTAGATAAGCTTAACTGTCAACTTTCCCATGGCTGCGACCTTCTCAGCCCGAGCTATACTCAAGAGTACACGATCAATGAAACCCTATGGGGAAAATCAAACTCCGACATGGTACAAGTTGCAAGCTCACCCAGCTAGCCTATGATGGGCTGTCACTAGATAGGCTTAACTGTCAACTTTCCCATGGCTGCGTCATTCTCAGCCAGAGCTACACTCAAGAGTACACGATCAATGAAGCGCTAAGGGGAAAGTAGAAATCCTGCTTCATACAAGTTGCCGAGTAAGCGATCAATGAAACCCTATGGTGAAAATCAAACTCCGGCATGATACAAGTTGCAAGATCACCCAGCTAGCCTATGATGGGTTGTCACTAGATAGGCTTAACTGTCAACTTTCCCATGGCTGCGACCTTCTCAGCCCGCGCTATACTCAAGAGTACACGATCAATGAAACCCTATGGGGAAAATCAAACTCCGACATGGTACAAGTTGCAAGATCACCCAGCTAGCCTATGATGGGCTGTCACTAGATAGGCTTAACTGTCAACTTTCCCATGGCTGCGTCATTCTCAGCCCGAGCTACACTCAAGAGTACACGATCAATGAAGCGCTAAGGGGAAAGTAGAAATCCTGCTTCATACAAGTTGCCGAGTAAGCGATCAATGAAACCCTATGGTGAAAATCAAACTCCGGCATGATACAAGTTGCAAGATCACCCAGCTAGCCTATGATGGGTTGTCACTAGATAGGCTTAACTGTCAACTTTCCCATGGCTGCGACCTTCTCAGCCCGAGCTATACTCAAGAGTACACGATCAATGAAACCCTATGGGGAAAATCAAACTCCGACATGGTACAAGTTGCAAGATCACCCAGATAGCCTATGATGGGCTGTCACTAGATAGGCTTAACTGTCAACTTTCCCATGGTTGCGACATTCTCAGCCCGATCTACACTCAAGAGTACACGATCAATGAAGCGCTAAGGGGAAAGAAGAAATCCTGCTTCATTCAAGTTGCCGAGCAAGCGATCAATGAAACCCTATGGTGAAAATCAAACTCCGGCACGATACAAGTTGCAAGATCACCCAGCTAGCCTATGATGGGTTGTCACTAGATAGGCTTAACTGTCAACTTTCCCATGGCTGCGACCTTCTCAGCCCGAGCTATACTCAAGAGTACACGATCAATGAAACCCTATGGGGAAAATCAAACTCCGACATGGTACAAGTTGCAAGATCACCCAGCTAGCCTATGATGGGCTGTCACTAGATAGGCTTAACTGTCAACTTTCCCATGGCTGCGTCATTCTCAGCCCGATCTACACTCAAGAGTACACGATCAATGAAGCGCTAAGGGGAAAGTAGAAATCCTGCTTCATTCAAATTGCCGAGCAAGCGATCAATGAAACCCTATGGTGAAAATCAAACTCCGGCATGATACAAGTTGCAAGATCACCCAGCTAGCCTATGATGGGTTGTCACTAGATAGGCTTAACTGTCAACTTTCCCATGGCTGCGACCTTCTCAGCCCGAGCTATACTCAAGAGTACACGATCAATGAAACCCTATGGGGAAAATCAAACTCCGACATGGTACAAGTTGCAAGATCACCCAGCTAGCCTATGATGGGCTGTCACTAGATAGGCTTAACTGTCAACTTTCCCATGGCTGCGTCATTCTCAGCCCGAGCTACACTCAAGAGTACACGATCAATGAAGCGCTAAGGGGAAAGTAGAAATCCTACTTCATTCAAATTGCCGAGCAAGCGATCAATGAAACCCTATGGTGAAAATCAAACTCCGGCATGATACAAGTTGCAAGATCACCCAGCTAGCCTATGATGGGTTGTCACTAGATAGGCTTAACTGTTAACTTTCACATGGCTGCGACCTTCTCAGCCCGAGCTACACTCAAGAGCACACGATCAATGAAACCCTATGGGGAAAATCAAACTCCGACATGGTACAAGTTGCAAGCTCACCCAGCTGGCCTATGATGGGCTGTCACTAGATAGGCTTAACTGTCAACTTTCCCATGGCTGCGTCATTCTCAGTCCGAGCTACACTCAAGAGTACACGATCAATGAAGCGCTAAGGGGAAAGTAGAAATCCTGCTTCATACAAGTTGCCGAGTAAGCGATCAATGAAACCCTATGTTGAAAATCAAACTCCGGCATGATACAAGTTGCAAGATCACCCAGCTAGCCTATGATGGGTTGTCACTAGATAGGCTTAACTGTCAACTTTCCCATGGCTGCGACCTTCTCAGCCCGAGCTATACTCAAGAGTACACGATCAATGAAACCCTATGGGGAAAATCAAACTCCGACATGGTACAAGTTGCAAGATCACCCAGCTAGCCTATGATGGGCTGTCACTAGATAGGCTTAACTGTCAACTTTCCCATGGCTGCGTCATTCTCAGCCCGAGCTACACTCAAGAGTACACGATCAATGAAGCGCTAAGGGGAAAGTAGAAATCCTGCTTCATACAAGTTGCCGAGTAAGCGATCAATGAAACCCTATGGTGAAAATCAAACTCCGGCATGATACAAGTTGCAAGATCACCCAGCTAGCCTATGATGGGTTGTCACTAGATAGGCTTAACTGTCAACTTTCCCATGGCTGCGACCTTCTCAGCCCGAGCTATACTCAAGAGTACACGATCAATGAAACCCTATGGGGAAAATCAAACTCCGACATGGTACAAGTTGCAACATCACCCAGCTAGCCTATGATGGGCTGTCACTAGATAGGCTTAACTGTCAACTTTCCCATGGTTGCGACATTCTCAGCCCGATCTACACTCAAGAGTACACGATCAATGAAGCGCTAAGGGGAAAGTAGAAATCCTGCTTCATTCAAGTTGCCGAGCAAGCGATCAATGAAACCCTATGGTGAAAATCAAACTCCGGCATGATACAAGTTGCAAGATCACCCAGCTAGCCTATGATGGGTTGTCACTAGATAGGCTTAACTGTCAACTTTCCCATGGCTGCGACCTTCTCAGCCCGAGCTATACTCAAGAGTACACGATCAATGAAACCCTATGGGGAAAATCAAACTCCGACATGGTACAAGTTGCAAGATCACCCAGCTAGCCTATGATGGGCTGTCACTAGATAGGCTTAACTGTCAACTTTCCCATGGCTGCGTCATTCTCAGCCCGATCTACACTCAAGAGTACACGATCAATGAAGCGCTAAGGGGAAAGTAGAAATCCTGCTTCATTCAAATTGCCGAGCAAGCGATCAATGAAACCCTATGGTGAAAATCAAACTCCGGCATGATACAAGTTGCAAGATCACCCAGCTAGCCTATGATGGGTTGTCACTAGATAGGCTTAACTGTCAACTTTCCCATGGCTGCGACCTTCTCAGCCCGAGCTATACTCAAGAGTACACGATCAATGAAACCCTATGGGGAAAATCAAACTCCGACATGGTACAAGTTGCAAGATCACCCAGCTAGCCTATGATGGGCTGTCACTAGATAGGCTTAACTGTCAACTTTCCCATGGCTGCGTCATTCTCAGCCCGAGCTACACTCAAGAGTACACGATCAATGAAGCGCTAAGGGGAAAGTAGAAATCCTGCTTCATTCAAATTGCCGAGCAAGCGATCAATGAAACCCTATGGTGAAAATCAAACTCCGGCATGATACAAGTTGCAAGATCACCCAGCTAGCCTATGATGGGTTGTCACTAGATAGGCTTAACTGTTAACTTTCACATGGCTGCGACCTTCTCAGCCCGAGCTACACTCAAGAGCACACGATCAATGAAACCCTATGGGGAAAATCAAACTCCGACATGGTACAAGTTGCAAGCTCACCCAGCTGGCCTATGATGGGCTGTCACTAGATAGGCTTAACTGTCAACTTTCCCATGGCTGCGTCATTCTCAGCCCGAGCTACACTCAAGAGTACACGATCAATGAAGCGCTAAGGGGAAAGTAGAAATCCTGCTTCATACAAGTTGCCGAGTAAGCGATCAATGAAACCCTATGGTGAAAATCAAACTCCGGCATGATACAAGTTGCAAGATCACCCAGCTAGCCTATGATGGGTTGTCACTAGATAGGCTTAACTGTCAACTTTCCCATGGCTGCGACCTTCTCAGCCCGAGCTATACTCAAGAGTACACGATCAATGAAACCCTATGGGGAAAATCAAACTCCGACATGGTACAAGTTGCAAGATCACCCAGCTAGCCTATGATGGGCTGTCACTAGATAGGCTTAACTGTCAACTTTCCCATGGCTGCGTCATTCTCAGCCCGAGCTACACTCAAGAGTACACGATCAATGAAGCGCTAAGGGGAAAGTAGAAATCCTGCTTCATACAAGTTGCCGAGTAAGCGATCAATGAAACCCTATGGTGAAAATCAAACTCCGGCATGATACAAGTTGCAAGATCACCCAGCTAGCCTATGATGGGTTGTCACTAGATAGGCTTAACTGTCAACTTTCCCATGGCTGCGACCTTCTCAGCCCGAGCTATACTCAAGAGTACACGATCAATGAAACCCTATGGGGAAAATCAAACTCCGACATGGTACAAGTTGCAAGATCACCCAGCTAGCCTATGATGGGCTGTCACTAGATAGGCTTAACTGTCAACTTTCCCATGGCTGCGTCATTCTCAGCCCGAGCTACACTCAAGAGTACACGATCAATGAAGCGCTAAGGGGAAAGTAGAAATCCTGCTTCATACAAGTTGCCGAGTAAGCGATCAATGAAACCCTATGGTGAAAATCAAACTCCGGCATGATACAAGTTGCAAGATCACCCAGCTAGCCCATGATGGGTTGTCACTAGATAAGCTTAACTGTCAACTTTCCCATGGCTGCGACCTTCTCAGCCCGAGCTATACTCAAGAGTACACGATCAATGAAACCCTATGGGGAAAATCAAACTCCGACATGGTACAAGTTGCAAGCTCACCCAGCTAGCCTATGATGGGCTGTCACTAGATAGGCTTAACTGTCAACTTTCCCATGGCTGCGTCATTCTCAGCCAGAGCTACACTCAAGAGTACACGATCAATGAAGCGCTAAGGGGAAAGTAGAAATCCTGCTTCATACAAGTTGCCGAGTAAGCGATCAATGAAACCCTATGGTGAAAATCAAACTCCGGCATGATACAAGTTGCAAGATCACCCAGCTAGCCTATGATGGGTTGTCACTAGATAGGCTTAACTGTCAACTTTCCCATGGCTGCGACCTTCTCAGCCCGAGCTATACTCAAGAGTACACGATCAATGAAACCCTATGGGGAAAATCAAACTCCGACATGGTACAAGTTGCAAGATCACCCAGCTAGCCTATGATGGGCTGTCACTAGATAGGCTTAACTGTCAACTTTCCCATGGCTGCGTCATTCTCAGCCCGAGCTACACTCAAGAGTACACGATCAATGAAGCGCTAAGGGGAAAGTAGAAATCCTGCTTCATACAAGTTGCCGAGTAAGCGATCAATGAAACCCTATGGTGAAAATCAAACTCCGGCATGATACAAGTTGCAAGATCACCCAGCTAGCCTATGATGGGTTGTCACTAGATAGGCTTAACTGTCAACTTTCCCATGGCTGCGACCTTCTCAGCCCGAGCTATACTCAAGAGTACACGATCAATGAAACCCTATGGGGAAAATCAAACTCCGACATGGTACAAGTTGCAAGATCACCCAGATAGCCTATGATGGGCTGTCACTAGATAGGCTTAACTGTCAACTTTCCCATGGCTGCGTCATTCTCAGCCCGAGCTACACTCAAGAGTACACGATCAATGAAGCGCTAAGGGGAAAGTAGAAATCCTACTTCATTCAAATTGCCGAGCAAGCGATCAATGAAACCCTATGGTGAAAATCAAACTCCGGCATGATACAAGTTGCAAGATCACCCAGCTAGCCTATGATGGGTTGTCACTAGATAGGCTTAACTGTTAACTTTCACATGGCTGCGACCTTCTCAGCCCGAGCTACACTCAAGAGCACACGATCAATGAAACCCTATGGGGAAAATCAAACTCCGACATGGTACAAGTTGCAAGCTCACCCAGCTGGCCTATGATGGGCTGTCACTAGATAGGCTTAACTGTCAACTTTCCCATAGCTGCGTCATTCTCAGCCCGAGCTACACTCAAGAGTACACGATCAATGACGCGCTAAGGGGAAAGTAGAAATCCTGCTTCATACAAGTTGCCGAGTAAGCGATCAATGAAACCCTATGGTGAAAATCAAACTCCGGCATGATACAAGTTGCAAGATCACCCAGCTAGCCTATGATGGGTTGTCACTAGATAGGCTTAACTGTCAACTTTCCCATGGCTGCGTCATTCTCAGCCCGAGCTACACTCAAGAGTACACGATCAATGAAGCGCTAAGGGGAAAGTAGAAATCCTGCTTCATACAAGTTGCCGAGTAAGCGATCAATGAAACCCTATGGTGAAAATCAAACTCCGGCATAATACAAGTTGCAAGATCACCCAGCTAGCCTATGATGGGTTGTCACTAGATAGGCTTAACTGTCAACTTTCCCATGGCTGCGACCTTCTCAGCCCGAGCTATACTCAAGAGTACACGATCAATGAAACCCTATGGGGAAAATCAAACTCCGACATGGTACAAGTTGCAAGATCACCCAGCTAGCCTATGATGGGCTGTCACTAGATAGGCTTAACTGTCAACTTTCCCATGGCTGCGTCATTCTCAGCCCGAGCTACACTCAAGAGTACACGATCAATGAAGCGCTAAGGGGAAAGTAGAAATCCTGCTTCATTCAAATTGCCGAGCAAGCGATCAATGAAACCCTATGGTGAAAATCAAACTCCGGCATGATACAAGTTGCAAGATCACCCAGCTAGCCTATGATGGGTTGTCACTAGATAGGCTTAACTGTTAACTTTCACATGGCTGCGACCTTCTCAGCCCGAGCTACACTCAAGAGCACACGATCAATGAAACCCTATGGGGAAAATCAAACTCCGACATGGTACAAGTTGCAAGCTCACCCAGCTGGCCTATGATGGGCTGTCACTAGATAGGCTTAACTGTCAACTTTCCCATGGCTGCGTCATTCTCAGCCCGAGCTACACTCAAGAGTACACGATCAATGAAGCGCTAAGGGGAAAGTAGAAATCCTGCTTCATACAAGTTGCCGAGTAAGCGATCAATGAAACCCTATGGTGAAAATCAAACTCCGGCATGATACAAGTTGCAAGATCACCCAGCTAGCCTATGATGGGTTGTCACTAGATAGGCTTAACTGTCAACTTTCCCATGGCTGCGACCTTCTCAGCCCGAGCTATACTCAAGAGTACACGATCAATGAAACCCTATGGGGAAAATCAAACTCCGACATGGTACAAGTTGCAAGATCACCCAGCTAGCCTATGATGGGCTGTCACTAGATAGGCTTAACTGTCAACTTTCCCATGGCTGCGTCATTCTCAGCCCGAGCTACACTCAAGAGTACACGATCAATGAAGCGCTAAGGGGAAAGTAGAAATCCTGCTTCATACAAGTTGCCGAGTAAGCGATCAATGAAACCCTATGGTGAAAATCAAACTCCGGCATGATACAAGTTGCAAGATCACCCAGCTAGCCTATGATGGGTTGTCACTAGATAGGCTTAACTGTCAACTTTCCCATGGCTGCGACCTTCTCAGCCCGAGCTATACTCAAGAGTACACGATCAATGAAACCCTATGGGGAAAATCAAACTCCGACATGGTACAAGTTGCAAGATCACCCAGCTAGCCTATGATGGGCTGTCACTAGATAGGCTTAACTGTCAACTTTCCCATGGCTGCGTCATTCTCAGCCCGAGCTACACTCAAGAGTACACGATCAATGAAGCGCTAAGGGGAAAGTAGAAATCCTGCTTCATACAAGTTGCCGAGTAAGCGATCAATGAAACCCTATGGTGAAAATCAAACTCCGGCATGATACAAGTTGCAAGATCACCCAGCTAGCCTATGATGGGTTGTCACTAGATAGGCTTAACTGTCAACTTTCCCATGGCTGCGACCTTCTCAGCCCGAGCTATACTCAAGAGTACACGATCAATGAAACCCTATGGGGAAAATCAAACTCCGAAATGGTACAAGTTGCAAGATCACCCAGCTAGCCTATGATGGGCTGTCACTAGATAGGCTTAACTGTTAACTTTCACATGGCTGCGACCTTCTCAGCCCGAGCTACACTCAAGAGCACACGATCAATGAAACCCTATGGGGAAAATCAAACTCCGACATGGTACAAGTTGCAAGCTCACCCAGCTGGCCTATGATGGGCTGTCACTAGATAGGCTTAACTGTCAACTTTCCCATGGCTGCGTCATTCTCAGCCCGAGCTACACTCAAGAGTACACGATCAATGAAGCGCTAAGGGGAAAGTAGAAATCCTGCTTCATACAAGTTGCCGAGTAAGCGATCAATGAAACCCTATGGTGAAAATCAAACTCCGGCATGATACAAGTTGCAAGATCACCCAGCTAGCCTATGATGGGTTGTCACTAGATAGGCTTAACTGTCAACTTTCCCATGGCTGCGTCATTCTCAGCCCGAGCTACACTCAAGAGTACACGATCAATGAAGCGCTAAGGGGAAAGTAGAAATCCTGCTTCATACAAGTTGCCGAGTAAGCGATCAATGAAACCCTATGGTGAAAATCAAACTCCGGCATAATACAAGTTGCAAGATCACCCAGCTAGCCTATGATGGGTTGTCACTAGATAGGCTTAACTGTCAACTTTCCCATGGCTGCGACCTTCTCAGCCCGAGCTATACTCAAGAGTACACGATCAATGAAACCCTATGGGGAAAATCAAACTCCGACATGGTACAAGTTGCAAGATCACCCAGCTAGCCTATGATGGGCTGTCACTAGATAGGCTTAACTGTCAACTTTCCCATGGCTGCGTCATTCTCAGCCCGAGCTACACTCAAGAGTACACGATCAATGAAGCGCTAAGGGGAAAGTAGAAATCCTGCTTCATTCAAATTGCCGAGCAAGCGATCAATGAAACCCTATGGTGAAAATCAAACTCCGGCATGATACAAGTTGCAAGATCACCCAGCTAGCCTATGATGGGTTGTCACTAGATAGGCTTAACTGTTAACTTTCACATGGCTGCGACCTTCTCAGCCCGAGCTACACTCAAGAGCACACGATCAATGAAACCCTATGGGGAAAATCAAACTCCGACATGGTACAAGTTGCAAGCTCACCCAGCTGGCCTATGATGGGCTGTCACTAGATAGGCTTAACTGTCAACTTTCCCATGGCTGCGTCATTCTCAGCCCGAGCTACACTCAAGAGTACACGATCAATGAAGCGCTAAGGGGAAAGTAGAAATCCTGCTTCATACAAGTTGCCGAGTAAGCGATCAATGAAACCCTATGGTGAAAATCAAACTCCGGCATGATACAAGTTGCAAGATCACCCAGCTAGCCTATGATGGGTTGTCACTAGATAGGCTTAACTGTCAACTTTCCCATGGCTGCGACCTTCTCAGCCCGAGCTATACTCAAGAGTACACGATCAATGAAACCCTATGGGGAAAATCAAACTCCGACATGGTACAAGTTGCAAGATCACCCAGCTAGCCTATGATGGGCTGTCACTAGATAGGCTTAACTGTCAACTTTCCCATGGCTGCGTCATTCTCAGCCCGAGCTACACTCAAGAGTACACGATCAATGAAGCGCTAAGGGGAAAGTATAGAAATCCTGCTTCATACAAGTTGCCGAGTAAGCGATCAATGAAACCCTATGGTGAAAATCAAACTCCGGCATGATACAAGTTGCAAGATCACCCAGCTAGCCTATGATGGGTTGTCACTAGATAGGCTTAACTGTCAACTTTCCCATGGCTGCGACCTTCTCAGCCCGAGCTATACTCAAGAGTACACGATCAATGAAACCCTATGGGGAAAATCAAACTCCGACATGGTACAAGTTGCAAGATCACCCAGCTAGCCTATGATGGGCTGTCACTAGATAGGCTTAACTGTCAACTTTCCCATGGCTGCGTCATTCTCAGCCCGAGCTACACTCAAGAGTACACGATCAATGAAGCGCTAAGGGGAAAGTAGAAATCCTGCTTCATACAAGTTGCCGAGTAAGCGATCAATGAAACCCTATGGTGAAAATCAAACTCCGGCATGATACAAGTTGCAAGATCACCCAGCTAGCCCATGATGGGTTGTCACTAGATAAGCTTAACTGTCAACTTTCCCATGGCTGCGACCTTCTCAGCCCGAGCTATACTCAAGAGTACACGATCAATGAAACCCTATGGGGAAAATCAAACTCCGACATGGTACAAGTTGCAAGCTCACCCAGCTAGCCTATGATGGGCTGTCACTAGATAGGCTTAACTGTCAACTTTCCCATGGCTGCGTCATTCTCAGCCCGAGCTACACTCAAGAGTACACGATCAATGAAGCGCTAAGGGGAAAGTAGAAATCCTGCTTCATACAAGTTGCCGAGTAAGCGATCAATGAAACCCTATGGTGAAAATCAAACTCCGGCATGATACAAGTTGCAAGATCACCCAGCTAGCCTATGATGGGTTGTCACTAGATAGGCTTAACTGTCAACTTTCCCATGGCTGCGACCTTCTCAGCCCGAGCTATACTCAAGAGTACACGATCAATGAAACCCTATGGGGAAAATCAAACTCCGACATGGTACAAGTTGCAAGATCACCCAGCTAGCCTATGATGGGCTGTCACTAGATAGGCTTAACTGTCAACTTTCCCATGGCTGCGTCATTCTCAGCCCGAGCTACACTCAAGAGTACACGATCAATGAAGCGCTAAGGGGAAAGTAGAAATCCTGCTTCATACAAGTTGCCGAGTAAGCGATCAATGAAACCCTATGGTGAAAATCAAACTCCGGCATGATACAAGTTGCAAGATCACCCAGCTAGCCTATGATGGGTTGTCACTAGATAGGCTTAACTGTCAACTTTCCCATGGCTGCGACCTTCTCAGCCCGAGCTATACTCAAGAGTACACGATCAATGAAACCCTATGGGGAAAATCAAACTCCGACATGGTACAAGTTGCAAGATCACCCAGCTAGCCTATGATGGGCTGCCACTAGATAGGCTTAACTGTCAACTTTCCCATGGCTGCGTCATTCTCAGCCCGAGCTACACTCAAGAGTACACGATCAATGAAGCGCTAAGGGGAAAGTAGAAATCCTGCTTCATACAAGTTGCCGAGTAAGCGATCAATGAAACCCTATGGTGAAAATCAAACTCCGGCATGATACAAGTTGCAAGATCACCCAGCTAGCCCATGATGGGTTGTCACTAGATAAGCTTAACTGTCAACTTTCCCATGGCTGCGACCTTCTCAGCCCGAGCTATACTCAAGAGTACACGATCAATGAAACCCTATGGGGAAAATCAAACTCCGACATGGTACAAGTTGCAAGCTCACCCAGCTAGCCTATGATGGGCTGTCACTAGATAGGCTTAACTGTCAACTTTCCCATGGCTGCGTCATTCTCAGCCAGAGCTACACTCAAGAGTACACGATCAATGAAGCGCTAAGGGGAAAGTAGAAATCCTGCTTCATACAAGTTGCCGAGTAAGCGATCAATGAAACCCTATGGTGAAAATCAAACTCCGGCATGATACAAGTTGCAAGATCACCCAGCTAGCCTATGATGGGTTGTCACTAGATAGGCTTAACTGTCAACTTTCCCATGGCTGCGACCTTCTCAGCCCGAGCTATACTCAAGAGTACACGATCAATGAAACCCTATGGGGAAAATCAAACTCCGACATGGTACAAGTTGCAAGATCACCCAGCTAGCCTATGATGGGCTGTCACTAGATAGGCTTAACTGTCAACTTTCCCATGGCTGCGTCATTCTCAGCCCGAGCTACACTCAAGAGTACACGATCAATGAAGCGCTAAGGGGAAAGTAGAAATCCTGCTTCATACAAGTTGCCGAGTAAGCGATCAATGAAACCCTATGGTGAAAATCAAACTCCGGCATGATACAAGTTGCAAGATCACCCAGCTAGCCTATGATGGGTTGTCACTAGATAGGCTTAACTGTCAACTTTCCCATGGCTGCGACCTTCTCAGCCCGAGCTATACTCAAGAGTACACGATCAATGAAACCCTATGGGGAAAATCAAACTCCGACATGGTACAAGTTGCAAGATCACCCAGATAGCCTATGATGGGCTGTCACTAGATAGGCTTAACTGTCAACTTTCCCATGGTTGCGACATTCTCAGCCCGATCTACACTCAAGAGTACACGATCAATGAAGCGCTAAGGGGAAAGTAGAAATCCTGCTTCATTCAAGTTGCCGAGCAAGCGATCAATGAAACCCTATGGTGAAAATCAAACTCCGGCACGATACAAGTTGCAAGATCACCCAGCTAGCCTATGATGGGTTGTCACTAGATAGGCTTAACTGTCAACTTTCCCATGGCTGCGACCTTCTCAGCCCGAGCTATACTCAAGAGTACACGATCAATGAAACCCTATGGGGAAAATCAAACTCCGACATGGTACAAGTTGCAAGATCACCCAGCTAGCCTATGATGGGCTGTCACTAGATAGGCTTAACTGTCAACTTTCCCATGGCTGCGTCATTCTCAGCCCGATCTACACTCAAGAGTACACGATCAATGAAGCGCTAAGGGGAAAGTAGAAAACCTGCTTCATTCAAATTGCCGAGCAAGCGATCAATGAAACCCTATGGTGAAAATCAAACTCCGGCATGATACAAGTTGCAAGATCACCCAGCTAGCCTATGATGGGTTGTCACTAGATAGGCTTAACTGTCAACTTTCCCATGGCTGCGACCTTCTCAGCCCGAGCTATACTCAAGAGTACACGATCAATGAAACCCTATGGGGAAAATCAAACTCCGACATGGTACAAGTTGCAAGATCACCCAGCTAGCCTATGATGGGCTGTCACTAGATAGGCTTAACTGTCAACTTTCCCATGGCTGCGTCATTCTCAGCCCGAGCTACACTCAAGAGTACACGATCAATGAAGCGCTAAGGGGAAAGTAGAAATCCTACTTCATTCAAATTGCCGAGCAAGCGATCAATGAAACCCTATGGTGAAAATCAAACTCCGGCATGATACAAGTTGCAAGATCACCCAGCTAGCCTATGATGGGTTGTCACTAGATAGGCTTAACTGTTAACTTTCACATGGCTGCGACCTTCTCAGCCCGAGCTACACTCAAGAGCACACGATCAATGAAACCCTATGGGGAAAATCAAACTCCGACATGGTACAAGTTGCAAGCTCACCCAGCTGGCCTATGATGGGCTGTCACTAGATAGGCTTAACTGTCAACTTTCCCATGGCTGCGTCATTCTCAGCCCGAGCTACACTCAAGAGTACACGATCAATGAAGCGCTAAGGGGAAAGTAGAAATCCTGCTTCATACAAGTTGCCGAGTAAGCGATCAATGAAACCCTATGTTGAAAATCAAACTCCGGCATGATACAAGTTGCAAGATCACCCAGCTAGCCTATGATGGGTTGTCACTAGATAGGCTTAACTGTCAACTTTCCCATGGCTGCGACCTTCTCAGCCCGAGCTATACTCAAGAGTACACGATCAATGAAACCCTATGGGGAAAATCAAACTCCGACATGGTACAAGTTGCAAGATCACCCAGCTAGCCTATGATGGGCTGTCACTAGATAGGCTTAACTGTCAACTTTCCCATGGCTGCGTCATTCTCAGCCCGAGCTACACTCAAGAGTACACGATCAATGAAGCGCTAAGGGTAAAGTAGAAATCCTGCTTCATACAAGTTGCCGAGTAAGCGATCAATGAAACCCTATGGTGAAAATCAAACTCCGGCATGATACAAGTTGCAAGATCACCCAGCTAGCCTATGATGGGTTGTCACTAGATAGGCTTAACTGTCAACTTTCCCATGGCTGCGACCTTCTCAGCCCGAGCTATACTCAAGAGTACACGATCAATGAAACCCTATGGGGAAAATCAAACTCCGACATGGTACAAGTTGCAAGATCACCCAGCTAGCCTATGATGGGCTGTCACTAGATAGGCTTAACTGTCAACTTTCCCATGGCTGCGTCATTCTCAGCCCGAGCTACACTCAAGAGTACACGATCAATGAAGCGCTAAGGGGAAAGTAGAAATCCTGCTTCATACAAGTTGCCGAGTAAGCGATCAATGAAACCCTATGGTGAAAATCAAACTCCGGCATGATACAAGTTGCAAGATCACCCAGCTAGCCTATGATGGGTTGTCACTAGATAGGCTTAACTGTCAACTTTCCCATGGCTGCGACCTTCTCAGCCCGAGCTATACTCAAGAGTACACGATCAATGAAACCCTATGGGGAAAATCAAACTCCGACATGGTACAAGTTGCAAGATCACCCAGCTAGCCTATGATGGGCTGTCACTAGATAGGCTTAACTGTCAACTTTCCCATGGCTGCGTCATTCTCAGCCCGAGCTACACTCAAGAGTACACGATCAATGAAGCGCTAAGGGGAAAGTAGAAATCCTGCTTCATACAAGTTGCCGAGTAAGCGATCAATGAAACCCTATGGTGAAAATCAAACTCCGGCATGATACAAGTTGCAAGATCACCCAGCTAGCCCATGATGGGTTGTCACTAGATAAGCTTAACTGTCAACTTTCCCATGGCTGCGACCTTCTCAGCCCGAGCTATACTCAAGAGTACACGATCAATGAAACCCTATGGGGAAAATCAAACTCCGACATGGTACAAGTTGCAAGCTCACCCAGCTAGCCTATGATGGGCTGTCACTAGATAGGCTTAACTGTCAACTTTCCCATGGCTGCGTCATTCTCAGCCCGAGCTACACTCAAGAGTACACGATCAATGAAGCGCTAAGGGGAAAGTAGAAATCCTGCTTCATACAAGTTGCCGAGTAAGCGATCAATGAAACCCTATGGTGAAAATCAAACTCCGGCATGATACAAGTTGCAAGATCACCCAGCTAGCCTATGATGGGTTGTCACTAGATAGGCTTAACTGTCAACTTTCCCATGGCTGCGACCTTCTCAGCCCGAGCTATACTCAAGAGTACACGATCAATGAAACCCTATGGGGAAAATCAAACTCCGACATGGTACAAGTTGCAAGATCACCCAGCTAGCCTATGATGGGCTGTCACTAGATAGGCTTAACTGTCAACTTTCCCATGGCTGCGTCATTCTCAGCCCGAGCTACACTCAAGAGTACACGATCAATGAAGCGCTAAGGGGAAAGTAGAAATCCTGCTTCATACAAGTTGCCGAGTAAGCGATCAATGAAACCCTATGGTGAAAATCAAACTCCGGCATGATACAAGTTGCAAGATCACCCAGCTAGCCCATGATGGGTTGTCACTAGATAAGCTTAACTGTCAACTTTCCCATGGCTGCGACCTTCTCAGCCCGAGCTATACTCAAGAGTACACGATCAATGAAACCCTATGGGGAAAATCAAACTCCGACATGGTACAAGTTGCAAGCTCACCCAGCTAGCCTATGATGGGCTGTCACTAGATAGGCTTAACTGTCAACTTTCCCATGGCTGCGTCATTCTCAGCCCGAGCTACACTCAAGAGTACACGATCAATGAAGCGCTAAGGGGAAAGTAGAAATCCTGCTTCATACAAGTTGCCGAGTAAGCGATCAATGAAACCCTATGGTGAAAATCAAACTCCGGCATGATACAAGTTGCAAGATCACCCAGCTAGCCTATGATGGGTTGTCACTAGATAGGCTTAACTGTCAACTTTCCCATGGCTGCGACCTTCTCAGCCCGAGCTATACTCAAGAGTACACGATCAATGAAACCCTATGGGGAAAATCAAACTCCGACATGGTACAAGTTGCAAGATCACCCAGCTAGCCTATGATGGGCTGTCACTAGATAGGCTTAACTGTCAACTTTCCCATGGCTGCGTCATTCTCAGCCCGAGCTACACTCAAGAGTACACGATCAATGAAGCGCTAAGGGGAAAGTAGAAATCCTGCTTCATACAAGTTGCCGAGTAAGCGATCAATGAAACCCTATGGTGAAAATCAAACTCCGGCATGATACAAGTTGCAAGATCACCCAGCTAGCCTATGATGGGTTGTCACTAGATAGGCTTAACTGTCAACTTTCCCATGGCTGCGTCATTCTCAGCCCGAGCTACACTCAAGAGTACACGATCAATGAAGCGCTAAGGGGAAAGTAGAAATCCTGCTTCATACAAGTTGCCGAGTAAGCGATCAATGAAACCCTATGGTGAAAATCAAACTCCGGCATAATACAAGTTGCAAGATCACCCAGCTAGCCTATGATGGGTTGTCACTAGATAGGCTTAACTGTCAACTTTCCCATGGCTGCGACCTTCTCAGCCCGAGCTATACTCAAGAGTACACGATCAATGAAACCCTATGGGGAAAATCAAACTCCGACATGGTACAAGTTGCAAGATCACCCAGCTAGCCTATGATGGGCTGTCACTAGATAGGCTTAACTGTCAACTTTCCCATGGCTGCGTCATTCTCAGCCCGAGCTACACTCAAGAGTACACGATCAATGAAGCGCTAAGGGGAAAGTAGAAATCCTGCTTCATTCAAATTGCCGAGCAAGCGATCAATGAAACCCTATGGTGAAAATCAAACTCCGGCATGATACAAGTTGCAAGATCACCCAGCTAGCCTATGATGGGTTGTCACTAGATAGGCTTAACTGTTAACTTTCACATGGCTGCGACCTTCTCAGCCCGAGCTACACTCAAGAGCACACGATCAATGAAACCCTATGGGGAAAATCAAACTCCGACATGGTACAAGTTGCAAGCTCACCCAGCTGGCCTATGATGGGCTGTCACTAGATAGGCTTAACTGTCAACTTTCCCATGGCTGCGTCATTCTCAGCCCGAGCTACACTCAAGAGTACACGATCAATGAAGCGCTAAGGGGAAAGTAGAAATCCTGCTTCATACAAGTTGCCGAGTAAGCGATCAATGAAACCCTATGGTGAAAATCAAACTCCGGCATGATACAAGTTGCAAGATCACCCAGCTAGCCTATGATGGGTTGTCACTAGATAGGCTTAACTGTCAACTTTCCCATGGCTGCGACCTTCTCAGCCCGAGCTATACTCAAGAGTACACGATCAATGAAACCCTATGGGGAAAATCAAACTCCGACATGGTACAAGTTGCAAGATCACCCAGCTAGCCTATGATGGGCTGTCACTAGATAGGCTTAACTGTCAACTTTCCCATGGCTGCGTCATTCTCAGCCCGAGCTACACTCAAGAGTACACGATCAATGAAGCGCTAAGGGGAAAGTATAGAAATCCTGCTTCATACAAGTTGCCGAGTAAGCGATCAATGAAACCCTATGGTGAAAATCAAACTCCGGCATGATACAAGTTGCAAGATCACCCAGCTAGCCTATGATGGGTTGTCACTAGATAGGCTTAACTGTCAACTTTCCCATGGCTGCGACCTTCTCAGCCCGAGCTATACTCAAGAGTACACGATCAATGAAACCCTATGGGGAAAATCAAACTCCGACATGGTACAAGTTGCAAGATCACCCAGCTAGCCTATGATGGGCTGTCACTAGATAGGCTTAACTGTCAACTTTCCCATGGCTGCGTCATTCTCAGCCCGAGCTACACTCAAGAGTACACGATCAATGAAGCGCTAAGGGGAAAGTAGAAATCCTGCTTCATACAAGTTGCCGAGTAAGCGATCAATGAAACCCTATGGTGAAAATCAAACTCCGGCATGATACAAGTTGCAAGATCACCCAGCTAGCCCATGATGGGTTGTCACTAGATAAGCTTAACTGTCAACTTTCCCATGGCTGCGACCTTCTCAGCCCGAGCTATACTCAAGAGTACACGATCAATGAAACCCTATGGGGAAAATCAAACTCCGACATGGTACAAGTTGCAAGCTCACCCAGCTAGCCTATGATGGGCTGTCACTAGATAGGCTTAACTGTCAACTTTCCCATGGCTGCGTCATTCTCAGCCCGAGCTACACTCAAGAGTACACGATCAATGAAGCGCTAAGGGGAAAGTAGAAATCCTGCTTCATACAAGTTGCCGAGTAAGCGATCAATGAAACCCTATGGTGAAAATCAAACTCCGGCATGATACAAGTTGCAAGATCACCCAGCTAGCCTATGATGGGTTGTCACTAGATAGGCTTAACTGTCAACTTTCCCATGGCTGCGACCTTCTCAGCCCGAGCTATACTCAAGAGTACACGATCAATGAAACCCTATGGGGAAAATCAAACTCCGACATGGTACAAGTTGCAAGATCACCCAGCTAGCCTATGATGGGCTGTCACTAGATAGGCTTAACTGTCAACTTTCCCATGGCTGCGTCATTCTCAGCCCGAGCTACACTCAAGAGTACACGATCAATGAAGCGCTAAGGGGAAAGTAGAAATCCTGCTTCATACAAGTTGCCGAGTAAGCGATCAATGAAACCCTATGGTGAAAATCAAACTCCGGCATGATACAAGTTGCAAGATCACCCAGCTAGCCTATGATGGGTTGTCACTAGATAGGCTTAACTGTCAACTTTCCCATGGCTGCGACCTTCTCAGCCCGAGCTATACTCAAGAGTACACGATCAATGAAACCCTATGGGGAAAATCAAACTCCGACATGGTACAAGTTGCAAGATCACCCAGCTAGCCTATGATGGGCTGCCACTAGATAGGCTTAACTGTCAACTTTCCCATGGCTGCGTCATTCTCAGCCCGAGCTACACTCAAGAGTACACGATCAATGAAGCGCTAAGGGGAAAGTAGAAATCCTGCTTCATACAAGTTGCCGAGTAAGCGATCAATGAAACCCTATGGTGAAAATCAAACTCCGGCATGATACAAGTTGCAAGATCACCCAGCTAGCCCATGATGGGTTGTCACTAGATAAGCTTAACTGTCAACTTTCCCATGGCTGCGACCTTCTCAGCCCGAGCTATACTCAAGAGTACACGATCAATGAAACCCTATGGGGAAAATCAAACTCCGACATGGTACAAGTTGCAAGCTCACCCAGCTAGCCTATGATGGGCTGTCACTAGATAGGCTTAACTGTCAACTTTCCCATGGCTGCGTCATTCTCAGCCAGAGCTACACTCAAGAGTACACGATCAATGAAGCGCTAAGGGGAAAGTAGAAATCCTGCTTCATACAAGTTGCCGAGTAAGCGATCAATGAAACCCTATGGTGAAAATCAAACTCCGGCATGATACAAGTTGCAAGATCACCCAGCTAGCCTATGATGGGTTGTCACTAGATAGGCTTAACTGTCAACTTTCCCATGGCTGCGACCTTCTCAGCCCGAGCTATACTCAAGAGTACACGATCAATGAAACCCTATGGGGAAAATCAAACTCCGACATGGTACAAGTTGCAAGATCACCCAGCTAGCCTATGATGGGCTGTCACTAGATAGGCTTAACTGTCAACTTTCCCATGGCTGCGTCATTCTCAGCCCGAGCTACACTCAAGAGTACACGATCAATGAAGCGCTAAGGGGAAAGTAGAAATCCTGCTTCATACAAGTTGCCGAGTAAGCGATCAATGAAACCCTATGGTGAAAATCAAACTCCGGCATGATACAAGTTGCAAGATCACCCAGCTAGCCTATGATGGGTTGTCACTAGATAGGCTTAACTGTCAACTTTCCCATGGCTGCGACCTTCTCAGCCCGAGCTATACTCAAGAGTACACGATCAATGAAACCCTATGGGGAAAATCAAACTCCGACATGGTACAAGTTGCAAGATCACCCAGATAGCCTATGATGGGCTGTCACTAGATAGGCTTAACTGTCAACTTTCCCATGGTTGCGACATTCTCAGCCCGATCTACACTCAAGAGTACACGATCAATGAAGCGCTAAGGGGAAAGTAGAAATCCTGCTTCATTCAAGTTGCCGAGCAAGCGATCAATGAAACCCTATGGTGAAAATCAAACTCCGGCACGATACAAGTTGCAAGATCACCCAGCTAGCCTATGATGGGTTGTCACTAGATAGGCTTAACTGTCAACTTTCCCATGGCTGCGACCTTCTCAGCCCGAGCTATACTCAAGAGTACACGATCAATGAAACCCTATGGGGAAAATCAAACTCCGACATGGTACAAGTTGCAAGATCACCCAGCTAGCCTATGATGGGCTGTCACTAGATAGGCTTAACTGTCAACTTTCCCATGGCTGCGTCATTCTCAGCCCGATCTACACTCAAGAGTACACGATCAATGAAGCGCTAAGGGGAAAGTAGAAAACCTGCTTCATTCAAATTGCCGAGCAAGCGATCAATGAAACCCTATGGTGAAAATCAAACTCCGGCATGATACAAGTTGCAAGATCACCCAGCTAGCCTATGATGGGTTGTCACTAGATAGGCTTAACTGTCAACTTTCCCATGGCTGCGACCTTCTCAGCCCGAGCTATACTCAAGAGTACACGATCAATGAAACCCTATGGGGAAAATCAAACTCCGACATGGTACAAGTTGCAAGATCACCCAGCTAGCCTATGATGGGCTGTCACTAGATAGGCTTAACTGTCAACTTTCCCATGGCTGCGTCATTCTCAGCCCGAGCTACACTCAAGAGTACACGATCAATGAAGCGCTAAGGGGAAAGTAGAAATCCTACTTCATTCAAATTGCCGAGCAAGCGATCAATGAAACCCTATGGTGAAAATCAAACTCCGGCATGATACAAGTTGCAAGATCACCCAGCTAGCCTATGATGGGTTGTCACTAGATAGGCTTAACTGTTAACTTTCACATGGCTGCGACCTTCTCAGCCCGAGCTACACTCAAGAGCACACGATCAATGAAACCCTATGGGGAAAATCAAACTCCGACATGGTACAAGTTGCAAGCTCACCCAGCTGGCCTATGATGGGCTGTCACTAGATAGGCTTAACTGTCAACTTTCCCATGGCTGCGTCATTCTCAGCCCGAGCTACACTCAAGAGTACACGATCAATGAAGCGCTAAGGGGAAAGTAGAAATCCTGCTTCATACAAGTTGCCGAGTAAGCGATCAATGAAACCCTATGTTGAAAATCAAACTCCGGCATGATACAAGTTGCAAGATCACCCAGCTAGCCTATGATGGGTTGTCACTAGATAGGCTTAACTGTCAACTTTCCCATGGCTGCGACCTTCTCAGCCCGAGCTATACTCAAGAGTACACGATCAATGAAACCCTATGGGGAAAATCAAACTCCGACATGGTACAAGTTGCAAGATCACCCAGCTAGCCTATGATGGGCTGTCACTAGATAGGCTTAACTGTCAACTTTCCCATGGCTGCGTCATTCTCAGCCCGAGCTACACTCAAGAGTACACGATCAATGAAGCGCTAAGGGTAAAGTAGAAATCCTGCTTCATACAAGTTGCCGAGTAAGCGATCAATGAAACCCTATGGTGAAAATCAAACTCCGGCATGATACAAGTTGCAAGATCACCCAGCTAGCCTATGATGGGTTGTCACTAGATAGGCTTAACTGTCAACTTTCCCATGGCTGCGACCTTCTCAGCCCGAGCTATACTCAAGAGTACACGATCAATGAAACCCTATGGGGAAAATCAAACTCCGACATGGTACAAGTTGCAAGATCACCCAGCTAGCCTATGATGGGCTGTCACTAGATAGGCTTAACTGTCAACTTTCCCATGGCTGCGTCATTCTCAGCCCGAGCTACACTCAAGAGTACACGATCAATGAAGCGCTAAGGGGAAAGTAGAAATCCTGCTTCATACAAGTTGCCGAGTAAGCGATCAATGAAACCCTATGGTGAAAATCAAACTCCGGCATGATACAAGTTGCAAGATCACCCAGCTAGCCTATGATGGGTTGTCACTAGATAGGCTTAACTGTCAACTTTCCCATGGCTGCGACCTTCTCAGCCCGAGCTATACTCAAGAGTACACGATCAATGAAACCCTATGGGGAAAATCAAACTCCGACATGGTACAAGTTGCAAGATCACCCAGCTAGCCTATGATGGGCTGTCACTAGATAGGCTTAACTGTCAACTTTCCCATGGCTGCGTCATTCTCAGCCCGAGCTACACTCAAGAGTACACGATCAATGAAGCGCTAAGGGGAAAGTAGAAATCCTGCTTCATACAAGTTGCCGAGTAAGCGATCAATGAAACCCTATGGTGAAAATCAAACTCCGGCATGATACAAGTTGCAAGATCACCCAGCTAGCCCATGATGGGTTGTCACTAGATAAGCTTAACTGTCAACTTTCCCATGGCTGCGACCTTCTCAGCCCGAGCTATACTCAAGAGTACACGATCAATGAAACCCTATGGGGAAAATCAAACTCCGACATGGTACAAGTTGCAAGCTCACCCAGCTAGCCTATGATGGGCTGTCACTAGATAGGCTTAACTGTCAACTTTCCCATGGCTGCGTCATTCTCAGCCCGAGCTACACTCAAGAGTACACGATCAATGAAGCGCTAAGGGGAAAGTAGAAATCCTGCTTCATACAAGTTGCCGAGTAAGCGATCAATGAAACCCTATGGTGAAAATCAAACTCCGGCATGATACAAGTTGCAAGATCACCCAGCTAGCCTATGATGGGTTGTCACTAGATAGGCTTAACTGTCAACTTTCCCATGGCTGCGACCTTCTCAGCCCGAGCTATACTCAAGAGTACACGATCAATGAAACCCTATGGGGAAAATCAAACTCCGACATGGTACAAGTTGCAAGATCACCCAGCTAGCCTATGATGGGCTGTCACTAGATAGGCTTAACTGTCAACTTTCCCATGGCTGCGTCATTCTCAGCCCGAGCTACACTCAAGAGTACACGATCAATGAAGCGCTAAGGGGAAAGTAGAAATCCTGCTTCATACAATGTGCCGAGTAAGCGATCAATGAAACCCTATGGTGAAAATCAAACTCCGGCATGATACAAGTTGCAGGATCACCCAGCTAGCCTATGATGGGTTGTCACTAGATAGGCTTAACTGTCAACTTTCCCATGGCTGCGACCTTCTCAGCCCGAGCTATACTCAAGAGTACACGATCAATGAAACCCTATGGGGAAAATCAAACTCCGACATGGTACAAGTTGCAAGATCACCCAGCTAGCCTATGATGGGCTGTCACTAGATAGGCTTAACTGTCAACTTTCCCATGGTTGCGACATTCTCAGCCCGATCTACACTCAAGAGTACACGATCAATGAAGCGCTAAGGGGAAAGTAGAAATCCTGCTTCATTCAAGTTGCCGAGCAAGCGATCAATGAAACCCTATGGTGAAAATCAAACTCCGGCATGATACAAGTTGCAAGATCACCCAGCTAGCCTATGATGGGCTGTCACTAGATAGGCTTAACTGTCAACTTTCCCATGGCTGCGTCATTCTCAGCCCGAGCTACACTCAAGAGTACACGATCAATGACGCGCTAAGGGGAAAGTAGAAATCCTGCTTCATACAAGTTGCCGAGTAAGCGATCAATGAAACCCTATGGTGAAAATCAAACTCCGGCATGATACAAGTTGCAAGATCACCCAGCTAGCCTATGATGGGTTGTCACTAGATAGGCTTAACTGTCAACTTTCCCATGGCTGCGTCATTCTCAGCCCGAGCTACACTCAAGAGTACACGATCAATGAAGCGCTAAGGGGAAAGTAGAAATCCTGCTTCATACAAGTTGCCGAGTAAGCGATCAATGAAACCCTATGGTGAAAATCAAACTCCGGCATAATACAAGTTGCAAGATCACCCAGCTAGCCTATGATGGGTTGTCACTAGATAGGCTTAACTGTCAACTTTCCCATGGCTGCGACCTTCTCAGCCCGAGCTATACTCAAGAGTACACGATCAATGAAACCCTATGGGGAAAATCAAACTCCGACATGGTACAAGTTGCAAGATCACCCAGCTAGCCTATGATGGGCTGTCACTAGATAGGCTTAACTGTCAACTTTCCCATGGTTGCGACATTCTCAGCCCGATCTACACTCAAGAGTACACGATCAATGAAGCGCTAAGGGGAAAGTAGAAATCCTGCTTCATTCAAGTTGCCGAGCAAGCGATCAATGAAACCCTATGGTGAAAATCAAACTCCGGCATGATACAAGTTGCAAGATCACCCAGCTAGCCTATGATGGGCTGTCACTAGATAGGCTTAACTGTCAACTTTCCCATGGCTGCGTCATTCTCAGCCCGAGCTACACTCAAGAGTACACGATCAATGACGCGCTAAGGGGAAAGTAGAAATCCTGCTTCATACAAGTTGCCGAGTAAGCGATCAATGAAACCCTATGGTGAAAATCAAACTCCGGCATGATACAAGTTGCAAGATCACCCAGCTAGCCTATGATGGGTTGTCACTAGATAGGCTTAACTGTCAACTTTCCCATGGCTGCGTCATTCTCAGCCCGAGCTACACTCAAGAGTACACGATCAATGAAGCGCTAAGGGGAAAGTAGAAATCCTGCTTCATACAAGTTGCCGAGTAAGCGATCAATGAAACCCTATGGTGAAAATCAAACTCCGGCATAATACAAGTTGCAAGATCACCCAGCTAGCCTATGATGGGTTGTCACTAGATAGGCTTAACTGTCAACTTTCCCATGGCTGCGACCTTCTCAGCCCGAGCTATACTCAAGAGTACACGATCAATGAAACCCTATGGGGAAAATCAAACTCCGACATGGTACAAGTTGCAAGATCACCCAGCTAGCCTATGATGGGCTGTCACTAGATAGGCTTAACTGTCAACTTTCCCATGGCTGCGTCATTCTCAGCCCGAGCTACACTCAAGAGTACACGATCAATGAAGCGCTAAGGGGAAAGTAGAAATCCTGCTTCATTCAAATTGCCGAGCAAGCGATCAATGAAACCCTATGGTGAAAATCAAACTCCGGCATGATACAAGTTGCAAGATCACCCAGCTAGCCTATGATGGGTTGTCACTAGATAGGCTTAACTGTTAACTTTCACATGGCTGCGACCTTCTCAGCCCGAGCTACACTCAAGAGCACACGATCAATGAAACCCTATGGGGAAAATCAAACTCCGACATGGTACAAGTTGCAAGCTCACCCAGCTGGCCTATGATGGGCTGTCACTAGATAGGCTTAACTGTCAACTTTCCCATGGCTGCGTCATTCTCAGCCCGAGCTACACTCAAGAGTACACGATCAATGAAGCGCTAAGGGGAAAGTAGAAATCCTGCTTCATACAAGTTGCCGAGTAAGCGATCAATGAAACCCTATGGTGAAAATCAAACTCCGGCATGATACAAGTTGCAAGATCACCCAGCTAGCCTATGATGGGTTGTCACTAGATAGGCTTAACTGTCAACTTTCCCATGGCTGCGACCTTCTCAGCCCGAGCTATACTCAAGAGTACACGATCAATGAAACCCTATGGGGAAAATCAAACTCCGACATGGTACAAGTTGCAAGATCACCCAGCTAGCCTATGATGGGCTGTCACTAGATAGGCTTAACTGTCAACTTTCCCATGGCTGCGTCATTCTCAGCCCGAGCTACACTCAAGAGTACACGATCAATGAAGCGCTAAGGGGAAAGTAGAAATCCTGCTTCATACAAGTTGCCGAGTAAGCGATCAATGAAACCCTATGGTGAAAATCAAACTCCGGCATGATACAAGTTGCAAGATCACCCAGCTAGCCTATGATGGGTTGTCACTAGATAGGCTTAACTGTCAACTTTCCCATGGCTGCGACCTTCTCAGCCCGAGCTATACTCAAGAGTACACGATCAATGAAACCCTATGGGGAAAATCAAACTCCGACATGGTACAAGTTGCAAGATCACCCAGCTAGCCTATGATGGGCTGTCACTAGATAGGCTTAACTGTCAACTTTCCCATGGCTGCGTCATTCTCAGCCCGAGCTACACTCAAGAGTACACGATCAATGAAGCGCTAAGGGGAAAGTAGAAATCCTGCTTCATACAAGTTGCCGAGTAAGCGATCAATGAAACCCTATGGTGAAAATCAAACTCCGGCATGATACAAGTTGCAAGATCACCCAGCTAGCCCATGATGGGTTGTCACTAGATAAGCTTAACTGTCAACTTTCCCATGGCTGCGACCTTCTCAGCCCGAGCTATACTCAAGAGTACACGATCAATGAAACCCTATGGGGAAAATCAAACTCCGACATGGTACAAGTTGCAAGCTCACCCAGCTAGCCTATGATGGGCTGTCACTAGATAGGCTTAACTGTCAACTTTCCCATGGCTGCGTCATTCTCAGCCAGAGCTACACTCAAGAGTACACGATCAATGAAGCGCTAAGGGGAAAGTAGAAATCCTGCTTCATACAAGTTGCCGAGTAAGCGATCAATGAAACCCTATGGTGAAAATCAAACTCCGGCATGATACAAGTTGCAAGATCACCCAGCTAGCCTATGATGGGTTGTCACTAGATAGGCTTAACTGTCAACTTTCCCATGGCTGCGACCTTCTCAGCCCGAGCTATACTCAAGAGTACACGATCAATGAAACCCTATGGGGAAAATCAAACTCCGACATGGTACAAGTTGCAAGATCACCCAGCTAGCCTATGATGGGCTGTCACTAGATAGGCTTAACTGTCAACTTTCCCATGGCTGCGTCATTCTCAGCCCGAGCTACACTCAAGAGTACACGATCAATGAAGCGCTAAGGGGAAAGTAGAAATCCTGCTTCATACAAGTTGCCGAGTAAGCGATCAATGAAACCCTATGGTGAAAATCAAACTCCGGCATGATACAAGTTGCAAGATCACCCAGCTAGCCTATGATGGGTTGTCACTAGATAGGCTTAACTGTCAACTTTCCCATGGCTGCGACCTTCTCAGCCCGAGCTATACTCAAGAGTACACGATCAATGAAACCCTATGGGGAAAATCAAACTCCGACATGGTACAAGTTGCAAGATCACCCAGCTAGCCTATGATGGGCTGTCACTAGATAGGCTTAACTGTTAACTTTCCCATGGTTGCGACATTCTCAGCCCGATCTACACTCAAGAGTACACGATCAATGAAGCGCTAAGGGGAAAGTAGAAATCCTGCTTCATTCAAGTTGCCGAGCAAGCGATCAATGAAACCCTATGGTGAAAATCAAACTCCGGCACGATACAAGTTGCAAGATCACCCAGCTAGCCTATGATGGGTTGTCACTAGATAGGCTTAACTGTCAACTTTCCCATGGCTGCGACCTTCTCAGCCCGAGCTATACTCAAGAGTACACGATCAATGAAACCCTATGGGGAAAATCAAACTCCGACATGGTACAAGTTGCAAGATCACCCAGCTAGCCTATGATGGGCTGTCACTAGATAGGCTTAACTGTCAACTTTCCCATGGCTGCGTCATTCTCAGCCCGATCTACACTCAAGAGTACACGATCAATGAAGCGCTAAGGGGAAAGTAGAAATCCTGCTTCATTCAAATTGCCGAGCAAGCGATCAATGAAACCCTATGGTGAAAATCAAACTCCGGCATGATACAAGTTGCAAGATCACCCAGCTAGCCTATGATGGGTTGTCACTAGATAGGCTTAACTGTCAACTTTCCCATGGCTGCGACCTTCTCAGCCCGAGCTATACTCAAGAGTACACGATCAATGAAACCCTATGGGGAAAATCAAACTCCGACATGGTACAAGTTGCAAGATCACCCAGCTAGCCTATGATGGGCTGTCACTAGATAGGCTTAACTGTCAACTTTCCCATGGCTGCGTCATTCTCAGCCCGAGCTACACTCAAGAGTACACGATCAATGAAGCGCTAAGGGGAAAGTAGAAATCCTGCTTCATTCAAATTGCCGAGCAAGCGATCAATGAAACCCTATGGTGAAAATCAAACTCCGGCATGATACAAGTTGCAAGATCACCCAGCTAGCCTATGATGGGTTGTCACTAGATAGGCTTAACTGTTAACTTTCCCATGGCTGCGACCTTCTCAGCCCGAGCTATACTCAAGAGTACACGATCAATGAAACCCTATGGGGAAAATCAAACTCCGACATGGTACAAGTTGCAAGATCACCCAGCTAGCCTATGATGGGCTGTCACTAGATAGGCTTAACTGTCAACTTTCCCATGGCTGCGTCATTCTCAGCCCGAGCTACACTCAAGAGTACACGATCAATGAAGCGCTAAGGGGAAAGCAGAAATCCTGCTTCATACAAGTTGCCGAGTAAGCGATCAATGAAACCCTATGGTGAAAATCAAACTCCGGCATGATACAAGTTGCAAGATCACCCAGCTAGCCTATGATGGGTTGTCACTAGATAGGCTTAACTGTCAACTTTCCCATGGCTGCGACCTTCTCAGCCCGAGCTATACTCAAGAGTACACGATCAATGAAACCCTATGGGGAAAATCAAACTCCGACATGGTACAAGTTGCAAGATCACCCAGCTAGCCTATGATGGGCTGTCACTAGATAGGCTTAACTGTTAACTTTCACATGGCTGCGACCTTCTCAGCCCGAGCTATACTCAAGAGTACACGATCAATGAAACCCTATGGGGAAAATCAAACTCCGACATGGTACAAGTTGCAAGATCACCCAGCTAGCCTATGATGGGTTGTCACTAGATAGGCTTAACTGTTAACTTTCACATGGCTGCGACCTTCTCAGCCCGAGCTACACTCAAGAGCACACGATCAATGAAACCCTATGGGGAAAATCAAACTCCGACATGGTACAAGTTGCAAGCTCACCCAGCTGGCCTATGATGGGCTGTCACTAGATAGTCTTAACTGTCAACTTTCCCATGGCTGCGTCATTCTCAGCCCGAGCTACACTCAAGAGTACACGATCAATGAAGCGCTAAGGGGAAAGTAGAAATCCTGCTTCATACAAGTTGCCGAGTAAGCGATCAATGAAACCCTATGGTGAAAATCAAACTCCGGCATGATACAAGTTGCAAGATCACCCAGCTAGCCTATGATGGGTTGTCACTAGATAGGCTTAACTGTCAACTTTCCCATGGCTGCGACCTTCTCAGCCCGAGCTATACTCAAGAGTACACGATCAATAAAACCCTATGGGGAAAATCAAACTCCGACATGGTACAAGTTGCAAGATCACCCAGCTAGCCTATGATGGGCTGTCACTAGATAGGCTTAACTGTCAACTTTCCCATGGCTGCGTCATTCTCAGCCCGAGCTACACTCAAGAGTACACGATCAATGAAGCGCTAAGGGGAAAGTAGAAATCCTGCTTCATTCAAATTGCCGAGCAAGCGATCAATGAAACCCTATGGTGAAAATCAAACTCCGGCATGAT
Source organism: Leptodactylus fuscus (assembly GCF_031893055.1). Lineage (NCBI taxonomy): Eukaryota > Metazoa > Chordata > Amphibia > Anura > Leptodactylidae > Leptodactylus > Leptodactylus fuscus. Next base: position 61,959 of record NW_027440298.1, read on the forward strand.
ACAAGTTGCAAGATCACCCAGCTAGCCTATGATGGGTTGTCACTAGATAGGCTTAACTGTCAACTTTCCCATGGCTGCGACCTTCTCAGCCCGAGCTATACTCAAGAGTACACGATCAATGAAACCCTATGGGGAAAATCAAACTCCGACATGGTACAAGTTGCAAGATCACCCAGCTAGCCTATGATGGGCTGTCACTAGATAGGCTTAACTGTCAACTTTCCCATGGTTGCGACATTCTCAGCCCGATCTACACTCAAGAGTACACGATCAATGAAGCGCTAAGGGGAAAGTAGAAATCCTGCTTCATTCAAGTTGCCGAGCAAGCGATCAATGAAACCCTATGGTGAAAATCAAACTCCGGCACGATACAAGTTGCAAGATCACCCAGCTAGCCTATGATGGGTTGTCACTAGATAGGCTTAACTGTCAACTTTCCCATGGCTGCGACCTTCTTAGCCCGAGCTATACTCAAGAGTACACGATCAATGAAACCCTATGGGGAAAATCAAACTCCGACATGGTACAAGTTGCAAGATCACCCAGCTAGCCTATGATGGGCTGTCACTAGATAGGCTTAACTGTCAACTTTCCCATGGCTGCGTCATTCTCAGCCCGATCTACACTCAAGAGTACACGATCAATGAAGCGCTAAGGGGAAAGTAGAAATCCTGCTTCATTCAAATTGCCGAGCAAGCGATCAATGAAACCCTATGGTGAAAATCAAACTCCGGCATGATACAAGTTGCAAGATCACCCAGCTAGCCTATGATGGGTTGTCACTAGATAGGCTTAACTGTCAACTTTCCCATGGCTGCGACCTTCTCAGCCCGAGCTATACTCAAGAGTACACGATCAATGAAACCCTATGGGGAAAATCAAACTCCGACATGGTACAAGTTGCAAGATCACCCAGCTAGCCTATGATGGGCTGTCACTAGATAGGCTTAACTGTCAACTTTCCCATGGCTGCGTCATTCTCAGCCCGAGCTACACTCAAGAGTACACGATCAATGAAGCGCTAAGGGGAAAGTAGAAATCCTGCTTCATACAAGTTGCCGAGTAAGCGATCAATGAAACCCTATGGTGAAAATCAAACTCCGGCATGATACAAGTTGCAAGATCACCCAGCTAGCCTATGATGGGTTGTCACTAGATAGGCTTAACTGTCAACTTTCCCATGGCTGCGACCTTCTCAGCCCGAGCTATACTCAAGAGTACACGATCAATGAAACCCTATGGGGAAAATCAAACTCCGACATGGTACAAGTTGCAAGATCACCCAGCTAGCCTATGATGGGCTGTCACTAGATAGGCTTAACTGTCAACTTTCCCATGGCTGCGTCATTCTCAGCCCGAGCTACACTCAAGAGTACACGATCAATGAAGCGCTAAGGGGAAAGTAGAAATCCTGCTTCATACAAGTTGCCGAGTAAGCGATCAATGAAACCCTATGGTGAAAATCAAACTCCGGCATGATACAAGTTGCAAGATCACCCAGCTAGCCCATGATGGGTTGTCACTAGATAAGCTTAACTGTCAACTTTCCCATGGCTGCGACCTTCTCAGCCCGAGCTATACTCAAGAGTACACGATCAATGAAACCCTATGGGGAAAATCAAACTCCGACATGGTACAAGTTGCAAGCTCACCCAGCTAGCCTATGATGGGCTGTCACTAGATAGGCTTAACTGTCAACTTTCCCATGGCTGCGTCATTCTCAGCCAGAGCTACACTCAAGAGTACACGATCAATGAAGCGCTAAGGGGAAAGTAGAAATCCTGCTTCATACAAGTTGCCGAGTAAGCGATCAATGAAACCCTATGGTGAAAATCAAACTCCGGCATGATACAAGTTGCAAGATCACCCAGCTAGCCTATGATGGGTTGTCACTAGATAGGCTTAACTGTCAACTTTCCCATGGCTGCGACCTTCTCAGCCCGAGCTATACTCAAGAGTACACGATCAATGAAACCCTATGGGGAAAATCAAACTCCGACATGGTACAAGTTGCAAGATCACCCAGCTAGCCTATGATGGGCTGTCACTAGATAGGCTTAACTGTCAACTTTCCCATGGCTGCGTCATTCTCAGCCCGAGCTACACTCAAGAGTACACGATCAATGAAGCGCTAAGGGGAAAGTAGAAATCCTGCTTCATACAAGTTGCCGAGTAAGCGATCAATGAAACCCTATGGTGAAAATCAAACTCCGGCATGATACAAGTTGCAAGATCACCCAGCTAGCCTATGATGGGTTGTCACTAGATAGGCTTAACTGTCAACTTTCCCATGGCTGCGACCTTCTCAGCCCGAGCTATACTCAAGAGTACACGATCAATGAAACCCTATGGGGAAAATCAAACTCCGACATGGTACAAGTTGCAAGATCACCCAGCTAGCCTATGATGGGCTGTCACTAGATAGGCTTAACTGTTAACTTTCCCATGGTTGCGACATTCTCAGCCCGATCTACACTCAAGAGTACACGATCAATGAAGCGCTAAGGGGAAAGTAGAAATCCTGCTTCATTCAAGTTGCCGAGCAAGCGATCAATGAAACCCTATGGTGAAAATCAAACTCCGGCACGATACAAGTTGCAAGATCACCCAGCTAGCCTATGATGGGTTGTCACTAGATAGGCTTAACTGTCAACTTTCCCATGGCTGCGACCTTCTCAGCCCGAGCTATACTCAAGAGTACACGATCAATGAAACCCTATGGGGAAAATCAAACTCCGACATGGTACAAGTTGCAAGATCACCCAGCTAGCCTATGATGGGCTGTCACTAGATAGGCTTAACTGTCAACTTTCCCATGGCTGCGTCATTCTCAGCCCGATCTACACTCAAGAGTACACGATCAATGAAGCGCTAAGGGGAAAGTAGAAATCCTGCTTCATTCAAATTGCCGAGCAAGCGATCAATGAAACCCTATGGTGAAAATCAAACTCCGGCATGATACAAGTTGCAAGATCACCCAGCTAGCCTATGATGGGTTGTCACTAGATAGGCTTAACTGTCAACTTTCCCATGGCTGCGACCTTCTCAGCCCGAGCTATACTCAAGAGTACACGATCAATGAAACCCTATGGGGAAAATCAAACTCCGACATGGTACAAGTTGCAAGATCACCCAGCTAGCCTATGATGGGCTGTCACTAGATAGGCTTAACTGTCAACTTTCCCATGGCTGCGTCATTCTCAGCCCGAGCTACACTCAAGAGTACACGATCAATGAAGCGCTAAGGGGAAAGTAGAAATCCTGCTTCATTCAAATTGCCGAGCAAGCGATCAATGAAACCCTATGGTGAAAATCAAACTCCGGCATGATACAAGTTGCAAGATCACCCAGCTAGCCTATGATGGGTTGTCACTAGATAGGCTTAACTGTTAACTTTCCCATGGCTGCGACCTTCTCAGCCCGAGCTATACTCAAGAGTACACGATCAATGAAACCCTATGGGGAAAATCAAACTCCGACATGGTACAAGTTGCAAGATCACCCAGCTAGCCTATGATGGGCTGTCACTAGATAGGCTTAACTGTCAACTTTCCCATGGCTGCGTCATTCTCAGCCCGAGCTACACTCAAGAGTACACGATCAATGAAGCGCTAAGGGGAAAGTAGAAATCCTGCTTCATACAAGTTGCCGAGTAAGCGATCAATGAAACCCTATGGTGAAAATCAAACTCCGGCATGATACAAGTTGCAAGATCACCCAGCTAGCCTATGATGGGTTGTCACTAGATAGGCTTAACTGTCAACTTTCCCATGGCTGCGACCTTCTCAGCCCGAGCTATACTCAAGAGTACACGATCAATGAAACCCTATGGGGAAAATCAAACTCCGACATGGTACAAGTTGCAAGATCACCCAGCTAGCCTATGATGGGCTGTCACTAGATAGGCTTAACTGTTAACTTTCACATGGCTGCGACCTTCTCAGCCCGAGCTATACTCAAGAGTACACGATCAATGAAACCCTATGGGGAAAATCAAACTCCGACATGGTACAAGTTGCAAGATCACCCAGCTAGCCTATGATGGGTTGTCACTAGATAGGCTTAACTGTTAACTTTCACATGGCTGCGACCTTCTCAGCCCGAGCTACACTCAAGAGCACACGATCAATGAAACCCTATGGGGAAAATCAAACTCCGACATGGTACAAGTTGCAAGCTCACCCAGCTGGCCTATGATGGGCTGTCACTAGATAGTCTTAACTGTCAACTTTCCCATGGCTGCGTCATTCTCAGCCCGAGCTACACTCAAGAGTACACGATCAATGAAGCGCTAAGGGGAAAGTAGAAATCCTGCTTCATACAAGTTGCCGAGTAAGCGATCAATGAAACCCTATGGTGAAAATCAAACTCCGGCATGATACAAGTTGCAAGATCACCCAGCTAGCCTATGATGGGTTGTCACTAGATAGGCTTAACTGTCAACTTTCCCATGGCTGCGACCTTCTCAGCCCGAGCTATACTCAAGAGTACACGATCAATAAAACCCTATGGGGAAAATCAAACTCCGACATGGTACAAGTTGCAAGATCACCCAGCTAGCCTATGATGGGCTGTCACTAGATAGGCTTAACTGTCAACTTTCCCATGGCTGCGTCATTCTCAGCCCGAGCTACACTCAAGAGTACACGATCAATGAAGCGCTAAGGGGAAAGTAGAAATCCTGCTTCATTCAAATTGCCGAGCAAGCGATCAATGAAACCCTATGGTGAAAATCAAACTCCGGCATGATACAAGTTGCAAGATCACCCAGCTAGCCTATGATGGGTTGTCACTAGATAGGCTTAACTGTCAACTTTCCCATGGCTGCGACCTTCTCAGCCCGAGCTATACTCAAGAGTACACGATCAATGAAACCCTATGGGGAAAATCAAACTCCGACATGGTACAAGTTGCAAGATCACCCAGCTAGCCTATGATGGGCTGTCACTAGATAGGCTTAACTGTCAACTTTCCCATGGTTGCGACATTCTCAGCCCGATCTACACTCAAGAGTACACGATCAATGAAGCGCTAAGGGGAAAGTAGAAATCCTGCTTCATTCAAGTTGCCGAGCAAGCGATCAATGAAACCCTATGGTGAAAATCAAACTCCGGCACGATACAAGTTGCAAGATCACCCAGCTAGCCTATGATGGGTTGTCACTAGATAGGCTTAACTGTCAACTTTCCCATGGCTGCGACCTTCTTAGCCCGAGCTATACTCAAGAGTACACGATCAATGAAACCCTATGGGGAAAATCAAACTCCGACATGGTACAAGTTGCAAGATCACCCAGCTAGCCTATGATGGGCTGTCACTAGATAGGCTTAACTGTCAACTTTCCCATGGCTGCGTCATTCTCAGCCCGATCTACACTCAAGAGTACACGATCAATGAAGCGCTAAGGGGAAAGTAGAAATCCTGCTTCATTCAAATTGCCGAGCAAGCGATCAATGAAACCCTATGGTGAAAATCAAACTCCGGCATGATACAAGTTGCAAGATCACCCAGCTAGCCTATGATGGGTTGTCACTAGATAGGCTTAACTGTCAACTTTCCCATGGCTGCGACCTTCTCAGCCCGAGCTATACTCAAGAGTACACGATCAATGAAACCCTATGGGGAAAATCAAACTCCGACATGGTACAAGTTGCAAGATCACCCAGCTAGCCTATGATGGGCTGTCACTAGATAGGCTTAACTGTCAACTTTCCCATGGCTGCGTCATTCTCAGCCCGAGCTACACTCAAGAGTACACGATCAATGAAGCGCTAAGGGGAAAGTAGAAATCCTGCTTCATACAAGTTGCCGAGTAAGCGATCAATGAAACCCTATGGTGAAAATCAAACTCCGGCATGATACAAGTTGCAAGATCACCCAGCTAGCCTATGATGGGTTGTCACTAGATAGGCTTAACTGTCAACTTTCCCATGGCTGCGACCTTCTCAGCCCGAGCTATACTCAAGAGTACACGATCAATGAAACCCTATGGGGAAAATCAAACTCCGACATGGTACAAGTTGCAAGATCACCCAGCTAGCCTATGATGGGCTGTCACTAGATAGGCTTAACTGTCAACTTTCCCATGGCTGCGTCATTTTCATCCCGAGCTACACTCAAGAGTACACGATCAATGAAGCGCTAAGGGGAAAGTAGAAATCCTGCTTCATACAAGTTGCCGAGTAAGCGATCAATGAAACCCTATGGTGAAAATCAAACTCCGGCATGATACAAGTTGCAAGATCACCCAGCTAGCCTATGATGGGTTGTCACTAGATAGGCTTAACTGTCAACTTTCCCATGGCTGCGACCTTCTCAGCCCGAGCTATACTCAAGAGTACACGATCAATGAAACCCTATGGGGAAAATCAAACTCCGACATGGTACAAGTTGCAAGATCACCCAGCTAGCCTATGATGGGCTGTCACTAGATAGGCTTAACTGTCAACTTTCCCATGGCTGCGTCATTCTCAGCCCGAGCTACACTCAAGAGTACACGATCAATGAAGCGCTAAGGGGAAAGTAGAAATCCTGCTTCATACAAGTTGCCGAGTAAGCGATCAATGAAACCCTATGGTGAAAATCAAACTCCGGCATGATACAAGTTGCAAGATCACCCAGCTAGCCCATGATGGGTTGTCACTAGATAAGCTTAACTGTCAACTTTCCCATGGCTGCGACCTTCTCAGCCCGAGCTATACTCAAGAGTACACGATCAATGAAACCCTATGGGGAAAATCAAACTCCGACATGGTACAAGTTGCAAGCTCACCCAGCTAGCCTATGATGGGCTGTCACTAGATAGGCTTAACTGTCAACTTTCCCATGGCTGCGTCATTCTCAGCCAGAGCTACACTCAAGAGTACACGATCAATGAAGCGCTAAGGGGAAAGTAGAAATCCTGCTTCATACAAGTTGCCGAGTAAGCGATCAATGAAACCCTATGGTGAAAATCAAACTCCGGCATGATACAAGTTGCAAGATCACCCAGCTAGCCTATGATGGGTTGTCACTAGATAGGCTTAACTGTCAACTTTCCCATGGCTGCGACCTTCTCAGCCCGAGCTATACTCAAGAGTACACGATCAATGAAACCCTATGGGGAAAATCAAACTCCGACATGGTACAAGTTGCAAGATCACCCAGCTAGCCTATGATGGGCTGTCACTAGATAGGCTTAACTGTCAACTTTCCCATGGCTGCGTCATTCTCAGCCCGAGCTACACTCAAGAGTACACGATCAATGAAGCGCTAAGGGGAAAGTAGAAATCCTGCTTCATACAAGTTGCCGAGTAAGCGATCAATGAAACCCTATGGTGAAAATCAAACTCCGGCATGATACAAGTTGCAAGATCACCCAGCTAGCCTATGATGGGTTGTCACTAGATAGGCTTAACTGTCAACTTTCCCATGGCTGCGACCTTCTCAGCCCGAGCTATACTCAAGAGTACACGATCAATGAAACCCTATGGGGAAAATCAAACTCCGACATGGTACAAGTTGCAAGATCACCCAGCTAGCCTATGATGGGCTGTCACTAGATAGGCTTAACTGTTAACTTTCCCATGGTTGCGACATTCTCAGCCCGATCTACACTCAAGAGTACACGATCAATGAAGCGCTAAGGGGAAAGTAGAAATCCTGCTTCATTCAAGTTGCCGAGCAAGCGATCAATGAAACCCTATGGTGAAAATCAAACTCCGGCACGATACAAGTTGCAAGATCACCCAGCTAGCCTATGATGGGTTGTCACTAGATAGGCTTAACTGTCAACTTTCCCATGGCTGCGACCTTCTCAGCCCGAGCTATACTCAAGAGTACACGATCAATGAAACCCTATGGGGAAAATCAAACTCCGACATGGTACAAGTTGCAAGATCACCCAGCTAGCCTATGATGGGCTGTCACTAGATAGGCTTAACTGTCAACTTTCCCATGGCTGCGTCATTCTCAGCCCGATCTACACTCAAGAGTACACGATCAATGAAGCGCTAAGGGGAAAGTAGAAATCCTGCTTCATTCAAATTGCCGAGCAAGCGATCAATGAAACCCTATGGTGAAAATCAAACTCCGGCATGATACAAGTTGCAAGATCACCCAGCTAGCCTATGATGGGTTGTCACTAGATAGGCTTAACTGTCAACTTTCCCATGGCTGCGACCTTCTCAGCCCGAGCTATACTCAAGAGTACACGATCAATGAAACCCTATGGGGAAAATCAAACTCCGACATGGTACAAGTTGCAAGATCACCCAGCTAGCCTATGATGGGCTGTCACTAGATAGGCTTAACTGTCAACTTTCCCATGGTTGCGACATTCTCAGCCCGATCTACACTCAAGAGTACACGATCAATGAAGCGCTAAGGGGAAAGTAGAAATCCTGCTTCATTCAAGTTGCCGAGCAAGCGATCAATGAAACCCTATGGTGAAAATCAAACTCCGGCACGATACAAGTTGCAAGATCACCCAGCTAGCCTATGATGGGTTGTCACTAGATAGGCTTAACTGTCAACTTTCCCATGGCTGCGACCTTCTTAGCCCGAGCTATACTCAAGAGTACACGATCAATGAAACCCTATGGGGAAAATCAAACTCCGACATGGTACAAGTTGCAAGATCACCCAGCTAGCCTATGATGGGCTGTCACTAGATAGGCTTAACTGTCAACTTTCCCATGGCTGCGTCATTCTCAGCCCGATCTACACTCAAGAGTACACGATCAATGAAGCGCTAAGGGGAAAGTAGAAATCCTGCTTCATTCAAATTGCCGAGCAAGCGATCAATGAAACCCTATGGTGAAAATCAAACTCCGGCATGATACAAGTTGCAAGATCACCCAGCTAGCCTATGATGGGTTGTCACTAGATAGGCTTAACTGTCAACTTTCCCATGGCTGCGACCTTCTCAGCCCGAGCTATACTCAAGAGTACACGATCAATGAAACCCTATGGGGAAAATCAAACTCCGACATGGTACAAGTTGCAAGATCACCCAGCTAGCCTATGATGGGCTGTCACTAGATAGGCTTAACTGTCAACTTTCCCATGGCTGCGTCATTCTCAGCCCGAGCTACACTCAAGAGTACACGATCAATGAAGCGCTAAGGGGAAAGTAGAAATCCTGCTTCATACAAGTTGCCGAGTAAGCGATCAATGAAACCCTATGGTGAAAATCAAACTCCGGCATGATACAAGTTGCAAGATCACCCAGCTAGCCTATGATGGGTTGTCACTAGATAGGCTTAACTGTCAACTTTCCCATGGCTGCGACCTTCTCAGCCCGAGCTATACTCAAGAGTACACGATCAATGAAACCCTATGGGGAAAATCAAACTCCGACATGGTACAAGTTGCAAGATCACCCAGCTAGCCTATGATGGGCTGTCACTAGATAGGCTTAACTGTCAACTTTCCCATGGCTGCGTCATTTTCAGCCCGAGCTACACTCAAGAGTACACGATCAATGAAGCGCTAAGGGGAAAGTAGAAATCCTGCTTCATACAAGTTGCCGAGTAAGCGATCAATGAAACCCTATGGTGAAAATCAAACTCCGGCATGATACAAGTTGCAAGATCACCCAGCTAGCCTATGATGGGTTGTCACTAGATAGGCTTAACTGTCAACTTTCCCATGGCTGCGACCTTCTCAGCCCGAGCTATACTCAAGAGTACACGATCAATGAAACCCTATGGGGAAAATCAAACTCCGACATGGTACAAGTTGCAAGATCACCCAGCTAGCCTATGATGGGCTGTCACTAGATAGGCTTAACTGTCAACTTTCCCATGGCTGCGTCATTCTCAGCCCGAGCTACACTCAAGAGTACACGATCAATGAAGCGCTAAGGGGAAAGTAGAAATCCTGCTTCATACAAGTTGCCGAGTAAGCGATCAATGAAACCCTATGGTGAAAATCAAACTCCGGCATGATACAAGTTGCAAGATCACCCAGCTAGCCCATGATGGGTTGTCACTAGATAAGCTTAACTGTCAACTTTCCCATGGCTGCGACCTTCTCAGCCCGAGCTATACTCAAGAGTACACGATCAATGAAACCCTATGGGGAAAATCAAACTCCGACATGGTACAAGTTGCAAGCTCACCCAGCTAGCCTATGATGGGCTGTCACTAGATAGGCTTAACTGTCAACTTTCCCATGGCTGCGTCATTCTCAGCCAGAGCTACACTCAAGAGTACACGATCAATGAAGCGCTAAGGGGAAAGTAGAAATCCTGCTTCATACAAGTTGCCGAGTAAGCGATCAATGAAACCCTATGGTGAAAATCAAACTCCGGCATGATACAAGTTGCAAGATCACCCAGCTAGCCTATGATGGGTTGTCACTAGATAGGCTTAACTGTCAACTTTCCCATGGCTGCGACCTTCTCAGCCCGAGCTATACTCAAGAGTACACGATCAATGAAACCCTATGGGGAAAATCAAACTCCGACATGGTACAAGTTGCAAGATCACCCAGCTAGCCTATGATGGGCTGTCACTAGATAGGCTTAACTGTCAACTTTCCCATGGCTGCGTCATTCTCAGCCCGAGCTACACTCAAGAGTACACGATCAATGAAGCGCTAAGGGGAAAGTAGAAATCCTGCTTCATACAAGTTGCCGAGTAAGCGATCAATGAAACCCTATGGTGAAAATCAAACTCCGGCATGATACAAGTTGCAAGATCACCCAGCTAGCCTATGATGGGTTGTCACTAGATAGGCTTAACTGTCAACTTTCCCATGGCTGCGACCTTCTCAGCCCGAGCTATACTCAAGAGTACACGATCAATGAAACCCTATGGGGAAAATCAAACTCCGACATGGTACAAGTTGCAAGATCACCCAGCTAGCCTATGATGGGCTGTCACTAGATAGGCTTAACTGTCAACTTTCCCATGGCTGCGTCATTTTCAGCCCGAGCTACACTCAAGAGTACACGATCAATGAAGCGCTAAGGGGAAAGTAGAAATCCTGCTTCATACAAGTTGCCGAGTAAGCGATCAATGAAACCCTATGGTGAAAATCAAACTCCGGCATGATACAAGTTGCAAGATCACCCAGCTAGCCTATGATGGGTTGTCACTAGATAGGCTTAACTGTCAACTTTCCCATGGCTGCGACCTTCTCAGCCCGAGCTATACTCAAGAGTACACGATCAATGAAACCCTATGGGGAAAATCAAACTCCGACATGGTACAAGTTGCAAGATCACCCAGCTAGCCTATGATGGGCTGTCACTAGATAGGCTTAACTGTCAACTTTCCCATGGCTGCGTCATTCTCAGCCCGAGCTACACTCAAGAGTACACGATCAATGAAGCGCTAAGGGGAAAGTAGAAATCCTGCTTCATACAAGTTGCCGAGTAAGCGATCAATGAAACCCTATGGTGAAAATCAAACTCCGGCATGATACAAGTTGCAAGATCACCCAGCTAGCCCATGATGGGTTGTCACTAGATAAGCTTAACTGTCAACTTTCCCATGGCTGCGACCTTCTCAGCCCGAGCTATACTCAAGAGTACACGATCAATGAAACCCTATGGGGAAAATCAAACTCCGACATGGTACAAGTTGCAAGCTCACCCAGCTAGCCTATGATGGGCTGTCACTAGATAGGCTTAACTGTCAACTTTCCCATGGCTGCGTCATTCTCAGCCAGAGCTACACTCAAGAGTACACGATCAATGAAGCGCTAAGGGGAAAGTAGAAATCCTGCTTCATACAAGTTGCCGAGTAAGCGATCAATGAAACCCTATGGTGAAAATCAAACTCCGGCATGATACAAGTTGCAAGATCACCCAGCTAGCCTATGATGGGTTGTCACTAGATAGGCTTAACTGTCAACTTTCCCATGGCTGCGACCTTCTCAGCCCGAGCTATACTCAAGAGTACACGATCAATGAAACCCTATGGGGAAAATCAAACTCCGACATGGTACAAGTTGCAAGATCACCCAGCTAGCCTATGATGGGCTGTCACTAGATAGGCTTAACTGTCAACTTTCCCATGGCTGCGTCATTCTCAGCCCGAGCTACACTCAAGAGTACACGATCAATGAAGCGCTAAGGGGAAAGTAGAAATCCTGCTTCATACAAGTTGCCGAGTAAGCGATCAATGAAACCCTATGGTGAAAATCAAACTCCGGCATGATACAAGTTGCAAGATCACCCAGCTAGCCTATGATGGGTTGTCACTAGATAGGCTTAACTGTCAACTTTCCCATGGCTGCGACCTTCTCAGCCCGAGCTATACTCAAGAGTACACGATCAATGAAACCCTATGGGGAAAATCAAACTCCGACATGGTACAAGTTGCAAGATCACCCAGCTAGCCTATGATGGGCTGTCACTAGATAGGCTTAACTGTTAACTTTCCCATGGTTGCGACATTCTCAGCCCGATCTACACTCAAGAGTACACGATCAATGAAGCGCTAAGGGGAAAGTAGAAATCCTGCTTCATTCAAGTTGCCGAGCAAGCGATCAATGAAACCCTATGGTGAAAATCAAACTCCGGCACGATACAAGTTGCAAGATCACCCAGCTAGCCTATGATGGGTTGTCACTAGATAGGCTTAACTGTCAACTTTCCCATGGCTGCGACCTTCTCAGCCCGAGCTATACTCAAGAGTACACGATCAATGAAACCCTATGGGGAAAATCAAACTCCGACATGGTACAAGTTGCAAGATCACCCAGCTAGCCTATGATGGGCTGTCACTAGATAGGCTTAACTGTCAACTTTCCCATGGCTGCGTCATTCTCAGCCCGATCTACACTCAAGAGTACACGATCAATGAAGCGCTAAGGGGAAAGTAGAAATCCTGCTTCATTCAAATTGCCGAGCAAGCGATCAATGAAACCCTATGGTGAAAATCAAACTCCGGCATGATACAAGTTGCAAGATCACCCAGCTAGCCTATGATGGGTTGTCACTAGATAGGCTTAACTGTCAACTTTCCCATGGCTGCGACCTTCTCAGCCCGAGCTATACTCAAGAGTACACGATCAATGAAACCCTATGGGGAAAATCAAACTCCGACATGGTACAAGTTGCAAGATCACCCAGCTAGCCTATGATGGGCTGTCACTAGATAGGCTTAACTGTCAACTTTCCCATGGTTGCGACATTCTCAGCCCGATCTACACTCAAGAGTACACGATCAATGAAGCGCTAAGGGGAAAGTAGAAATCCTGCTTCATTCAAGTTGCCGAGCAAGCGATCAATGAAACCCTATGGTGAAAATCAAACTCCGGCACGATACAAGTTGCAAGATCACCCAGCTAGCCTATGATGGGTTGTCACTAGATAGGCTTAACTGTCAACTTTCCCATGGCTGCGACCTTCTTAGCCCGAGCTATACTCAAGAGTACACGATCAATGAAACCCTATGGGGAAAATCAAACTCCGACATGGTACAAGTTGCAAGATCACCCAGCTAGCCTATGATGGGCTGTCACTAGATAGGCTTAACTGTCAACTTTCCCATGGCTGCGTCATTCTCAGCCCGATCTACACTCAAGAGTACACGATCAATGAAGCGCTAAGGGGAAAGTAGAAATCCTGCTTCATTCAAATTGCCGAGCAAGCGATCAATGAAACCCTATGGTGAAAATCAAACTCCGGCATGATACAAGTTGCAAGATCACCCAGCTAGCCTATGATGGGTTGTCACTAGATAGGCTTAACTGTCAACTTTCCCATGGCTGCGACCTTCTCAGCCCGAGCTATACTCAAGAGTACACGATCAATGAAACCCTATGGGGAAAATCAAACTCCGACATGGTACAAGTTGCAAGATCACCCAGCTAGCCTATGATGGGCTGTCACTAGATAGGCTTAACTGTCAACTTTCCCATGGCTGCGTCATTCTCAGCCCGAGCTACACTCAAGAGTACACGATCAATGAAGCGCTAAGGGGAAAGTAGAAATCCTGCTTCATACAAGTTGCCGAGTAAGCGATCAATGAAACCCTATGGTGAAAATCAAACTCCGGCATGATACAAGTTGCAAGATCACCCAGCTAGCCTATGATGGGTTGTCACTAGATAGGCTTAACTGTCAACTTTCCCATGGCTGCGACCTTCTCAGCCCGAGCTATACTCAAGAGTACACGATCAATGAAACCCTATGGGGAAAATCAAACTCCGACATGGTACAAGTTGCAAGATCACCCAGCTAGCCTATGATGGGCTGTCACTTGATAGGCTTAACTGTCAACTTTCCCATGGCTGCGTCATTTTCAGCCCGAGCTACACTCAAGAGTACACGATCAATGAAGCGCTAAGGGGAAAGTAGAAATCCTGCTTCATACAAGTTGCCGAGTAAGCGATCAATGAAACCCTATGGTGAAAATCAAACTCCGGCATGATACAAGTTGCAAGATCACCCAGCTAGCCTATGATGGGTTGTCACTAGATAGGCTTAACTGTCAACTTTCCCATGGCTGCGACCTTCTCAGCCCGAGCTATACTCAAGAGTACACGATCAATGAAACCCTATGGGGAAAATCAAACTCCGACATGGTACAAGTTGCAAGATCACCCAGCTAGCCTATGATGGGCTGTCACTAGATAGGCTTAACTGTCAACTTTCCCATGGCTGCGTCATTCTCAGCCCGAGCTACACTCAAGAGTACACGATCAATGAAGCGCTAAGGGGAAAGTAGAAATCCTGCTTCATACAAGTTGCCGAGTAAGCGATCAATGAAACCCTATGGTGAAAATCAAACTCCGGCATGATACAAGTTGCAAGATCACCCAGCTAGCCCATGATGGGTTGTCACTAGATAAGCTTAACTGTCAACTTTCCCATGGCTGCGACCTTCTCAGCCCGAGCTATACTCAAGAGTACACGATCAATGAAACCCTATGGGGAAAATCAAACTCCGACATGGTACAAGTTGCAAGCTCACCCAGCTAGCCTATGATGGGCTGTCACTAGATAGGCTTAACTGTCAACTTTCCCATGGCTGCGTCATTCTCAGCCAGAGCTACACTCAAGAGTACACGATCAATGAAGCGCTAAGGGGAAAGTAGAAATCCTGCTTCATACAAGTTGCCGAGTAAGCGATCAATGAAACCCTATGGTGAAAATCAAACTCCGGCATGATACAAGTTGCAAGATCACCCAGCTAGCCTATGATGGGTTGTCACTAGATAGGCTTAACTGTCAACTTTCCCATGGCTGCGACCTTCTCAGCCCGAGCTATACTCAAGAGTACACGATCAATGAAACCCTATGGGGAAAATCAAACTCCGACATGGTACAAGTTGCAAGATCACCCAGCTAGCCTATGATGGGCTGTCACTAGATAGGCTTAACTGTCAACTTTCCCATGGCTGCGTCATTCTCAGCCCGAGCTACACTCAAGAGTACACGATCAATGAAGCGCTAAGGGGAAAGTAGAAATCCTGCTTCATACAAGTTGCCGAGTAAGCGATCAATGAAACCCTATGGTGAAAATCAAACTCCGGCATGATACAAGTTGCAAGATCACCCAGCTAGCCTATGATGGGTTGTCACTAGATAGGCTTAACTGTCAACTTTCCCATGGCTGCGACCTTCTCAGCCCGAGCTATACTCAAGAGTACACGATCAATGAAACCCTATGGGGAAAATCAAACTCCGACATGGTACAAGTTGCAAGATCACCCAGCTAGCCTATGATGGGCTGTCACTAGATAGGCTTAACTGTTAACTTTCCCATGGTTGCGACATTCTCAGCCCGATCTACACTCAAGAGTACACGATCAATGAAGCGCTAAGGGGAAAGTAGAAATCCTGCTTCATTCAAGTTGCCGAGCAAGCGATCAATGAAACCCTATGGTGAAAATCAAACTCCGGCACGATACAAGTTGCAAGATCACCCAGCTAGCCTATGATGGGTTGTCACTAGATAGGCTTAACTGTCAACTTTCCCATGGCTGCGACCTTCTCAGCCCGAGCTATACTCAAGAGTACACGATCAATGAAACCCTATGGGGAAAATCAAACTCCGACATGGTACAAGTTGCAAGATCACCCAGCTAGCCTATGATGGGCTGTCACTAGATAGGCTTAACTGTCAACTTTCCCATGGCTGCGTCATTCTCAGCCCGATCTACACTCAAGAGTACACGATCAATGAAGCGCTAAGGGGAAAGTAGAAATCCTGCTTCATTCAAATTGCCGAGCAAGCGATCAATGAAACCCTATGGTGAAAATCAAACTCCGGCATGATACAAGTTGCAAGATCACCCAGCTAGCCTATGATGGGTTGTCACTAGATAGGCTTAACTGTCAACTTTCCCATGGCTGCGACCTTCTCAGCCCGAGCTATACTCAAGAGTACACGATCAATGAAACCCTATGGGGAAAATCAAACTCCGACATGGTACAAGTTGCAAGATCACCCAGCTAGCCTATGATGGGCTGTCACTAGATAGGCTTAACTGTCAACTTTCCCATGGCTGCGTCATTCTCAGCCCGAGCTACACTCAAGAGTACACGATCAATGAAGCGCTAAGGGGAAAGTAGAAATCCTGCTTCATTCAAATTGCCGAGCAAGCGATCAATGAAACCCTATGGTGAAAATCAAACTCCGGCATGATACAAGTTGCAAGATCACCCAGCTAGCCTATGATGGGTTGTCACTAGATAGGCTTAACTGTTAACTTTCACATGGCTGCGACCTTCTCAGCCCGAGCTACACTCAAGAGCACACGATCAATGAAACCCTATGGGGAAAATCAAACTCCGACATGGTACAAGTTGCAAGCTCACCCAGCTGGCCTATGATGGGCTGTCACTAGATAGGCTTAACTGTCAACTTTCCCATGGCTGCGTCATTCTCAGCCCGAGCTACACTCAAGAGTACACGATCAATGAAGCGCTAAGGGGAAAGTAGAAATCCTGCTTCATACAAGTTGCCGAGTAAGCGATCAATGAAACCCTATGGTGAAAATCAAACTCCGGCATGATACAAGTTGCAAGATCACCCAGCTAGCCTATGATGGGTTGTCACTAGATAGGCTTAACTGTCAACTTTCCCATGGCTGCGACCTTCTCAGCCCGAGCTATACTCAAGAGTACACGATCAATGAAACCCTATGGGGAAAATCAAACTCCGACATGGTACAAGTTGCAAGATCACCCAGCTAGCCTATGATGGGCTGTCACTAGATAGGCTTAACTGTCAACTTTCCCATGGCTGCGTCATTCTCAGCCCGAGCTACACTCAAGAGTACACGATCAATGAAGCGCTAAGGGGAAAGTAGAAATCCTGCTTCATACAAGTTGCCGAGTAAGCGATCAATGAAACCCTATGGTGAAAATCAAACTCCGGCATGATACAAGTTGCAAGATCACCCAGCTAGCCTATGATGGGTTGTCACTAGATAGGCTTAACTGTCAACTTTCCCATGGCTGCGACCTTCTCAGCCCGAGCTATACTCAAGAGTACACGATCAATGAAACCCTATGGGGAAAATCAAACTCCGACATGGTACAAGTTGCAAGATCACCCAGCTAGCCTATGATGGGCTGTCACTAGATAGGCTTAACTGTTAACTTTCACATGGCTGCGACCTTCTCAGCCCGAGCTATACTCAAGAGTACACGATCAATGAAACCCTATGGGGAAAATCAAACTCCGACATGGTACAAGTTGCAAGATCACCCAGCTAGCCTATGATGGGTTGTCACTAGATAGGCTTAACTGTTAACTTTCACATGGCTGCGACCTTCTCAGCCCGAGCTACACTCAAGAGCACACGATCAATGAAACCCTATGGGGAAAATCAAACTCCGACATGGTACAAGTTGCAAGCTCACCCAGCTGGCCTATGATGGGCTGTCACTAGATAGTCTTAACTGTCAACTTTCCCATGGCTGCGTCATTCTCAGCCCGAGCTACACTCAAGAGTACACGATCAATGAAGCGCTAAGGGGAAAGTAGAAATCCTGCTTCATACAAGTTGCCGAGTAAGCGATCAATGAAACCCTATGGTGAAAATCAAACTCCGGCATGATACAAGTTGCAAGATCACCCAGCTAGCCTATGATGGGTTGTCACTAGATAGGCTTAACTGTCAACTTTCCCATGGCTGCGACCTTCTCAGCCCGAGCTATACTCAAGAGTACACGATCAATAAAACCCTATGGGGAAAATCAAACTCCGACATGGTACAAGTTGCAAGATCACCCAGCTAGCCTATGATGGGCTGTCACTAGATAGGCTTAACTGTCAACTTTCCCATGGCTGCGTCATTCTCAGCCCGAGCTACACTCAAGAGTACACGATCAATGAAGCGCTAAGGGGAAAGTAGAAATCCTGCTTCATTCAAATTGCCGAGCAAGCGATCAATGAAACCCTATGGTGAAAATCAAACTCCGGCATGATACAAGTTGCAAGATCACCCAGCTAGCCTATGATGGGTTGTCACTAGATAGGCTTAACTGTCAACTTTCCCATGGCTGCGACCTTCTCAGCCCGAGCTATACTCAAGAGTACACGATCAATGAAACCCTATGGGGAAAATCAAACTCCGACATGGTACAAGTTGCAAGATCACCCAGCTAGCCTATGATGGGCTGTCACTAGATAGGCTTAACTGTCAACTTTCCCATGGTTGCGACATTCTCAGCCCGATCTACACTCAAGAGTACACGATCAATGAAGCGCTAAGGGGAAAGTAGAAATCCTGCTTCATTCAAGTTGCCGAGCAAGCGATCAATGAAACCCTATGGTGAAAATCAAACTCCGGCACGATACAAGTTGCAAGATCACCCAGCTAGCCTATGATGGGTTGTCACTAGATAGGCTTAACTGTCAACTTTCCCATGGCTGCGACCTTCTTAGCCCGAGCTATACTCAAGAGTACACGATCAATGAAACCCTATGGGGAAAATCAAACTCCGACATGGTACAAGTTGCAAGATCACCCAGCTAGCCTATGATGGGCTGTCACTAGATAGGCTTAACTGTCAACTTTCCCATGGCTGCGTCATTCTCAGCCCGATCTACACTCAAGAGTACACGATCAATGAAGCGCTAAGGGGAAAGTAGAAATCCTGCTTCATTCAAATTGCCGAGCAAGCGATCAATGAAACCCTATGGTGAAAATCAAACTCCGGCATGATACAAGTTGCAAGATCACCCAGCTAGCCTATGATGGGTTGTCACTAGATAGGCTTAACTGTCAACTTTCCCATGGCTGCGACCTTCTCAGCCCGAGCTATACTCAAGAGTACACGATCAATGAAACCCTATGGGGAAAATCAAACTCCGACATGGTACAAGTTGCAAGATCACCCAGCTAGCCTATGATGGGCTGTCACTAGATAGGCTTAACTGTCAACTTTCCCATGGCTGCGTCATTCTCAGCCCGAGCTACACTCAAGAGTACACGATCAATGAAGCGCTAAGGGGAAAGTAGAAATCCTGCTTCATACAAGTTGCCGAGTAAGCGATCAATGAAACCCTATGGTGAAAATCAAACTCCGGCATGATACAAGTTGCAAGATCACCCAGCTAGCCTATGATGGGTTGTCACTAGATAGGCTTAACTGTCAACTTTCCCATGGCTGCGACCTTCTCAGCCCGAGCTATACTCAAGAGTACACGATCAATGAAACCCTATGGGGAAAATCAAACTCCGACATGGTACAAGATGCAAGATCACCCAGCTAGCCTATGATGGGCTGTCACTAGATAGGCTTAACTGTCAACTTTCCCATGGCTGCGTCATTCTCAGCCCGAGCTACACTCAAGAGTACACGATCAATGAAGCGCTAAGGGGAAAGTAGAAATCCTGCTTCATACAAGTTGCCGAGTAAGCGATCAATGAAACCCTATGGTGAAAATCAAACTCCGGCATGATACAAGTTGCAAGATCACCCAGCTAGCCTATGATGGGTTGTCACTAGATAGGCTTAACTGTCAACTTTCCCATGGCTGCGACCTTCTCAGCCCGAGCTATACTCAAGAGTACACGATCAATGAAACCCTATGGGGAAAATCAAACTCCGACATGGTACAAGTTGCAAGATCACCCAGCTAGCCTATGATGGGCTGTCACTAGATAGGCTTAACTGTCAACTTTCCCATGGCTGCGTCATTCTCAGCCCGAGCTACACTCAAGAGTACACGATCAATGAAGCGCTAAGGGGAAAGTAGAAATCCTGCTTCATACAAGTTGCCGAGTAAGCGATCAATGAAACCCTATGGTGAAAATCAAACTCCGGCATGATACAAGTTGCAAGATCACCCAGCTAGCCCATGATGGGTTGTCACTAGATAAGCTTAACTGTCAACTTTCCCATGGCTGCGACCTTCTCAGCCCGAGCTATACTCAAGAGTACACGATCAATGAAACCCTATGGGGAAAATCAAACTCCGACATGGTACAAGTTGCAAGCTCACCCAGCTAGCCTATGATGGGCTGTCACTAGATAGGCTTAACTGTCAACTTTCCCATGGCTGCGTCATTCTCAGCCAGAGCTACACTCAAGAGTACACGATCAATGAAGCGCTAAGGGGAAAGTAGAAATCCTGCTTCATACAAGTTGCCGAGTAAGCGATCAATGAAACCCTATGGTGAAAATCAAACTCCGGCATGATACAAGTTGCAAGATCACCCAGCTAGCCTATGATGGGTTGTCACTAGATAGGCTTAACTGTCAACTTTCCCATGGCTGCGACCTTCTCAGCCCGAGCTATACTCAAGAGTACACGATCAATGAAACCCTATGGGGAAAATCAAACTCCGACATGGTACAAGTTGCAAGATCACCCAGCTAGCCTATGATGGGCTGTCACTAGATAGGCTTAACTGTTAACTTTCCCATGGTTGCGACATTCTCAGCCCGATCTACACTCAAGAGTACACGATCAATGAAGCGCTAAGGGGAAAGTAGAAATCCTGCTTCATTCAAGTTGCCGAGCAAGCGATCAATGAAACCCTATGGTGAAAATCAAACTCCGGCACGATACAAGTTGCAAGATCACCCAGCTAGCCTATGATGGGTTGTCACTAGATAGGCTTAACTGTCAACTTTCCCATGGCTGCGACCTTCTCAGCCCGAGCTATACTCAAGAGTACACGATCAATGAAACCCTATGGGGAAAATCAAACTCCGACATGGTACAAGTTGCAAGATCACCCAGCTAGCCTATGATGGGCTGTCACTAGATAGGCTTAACTGTCAACTTTCCCATGGCTGCGTCATTCTCAGCCCGATCTACACTCAAGAGTACACGATCAATGAAGCGCTAAGGGGAAAGTAGAAATCCTGCTTCATTCAAATTGCCGAGCAAGCGATCAATGAAACCCTATGATGAAAATCAAACTCCGGCATGATACAAGTTGCAAGATCACCCAGCTAGCCTATGATGGGTTGTCACTAGATAGGCTTAACTGTCAACTTTCCCATGGCTGCGACCTTCTCAGCCCGAGCTATACTCAAGAGTACACGATCAATGAAACCCTATGGGGAAAATCAAACTCCGACATGGTACAAGTTGCAAGATCACCCAGCTAGCCTATGATGGGCTGTCACTAGATAGGCTTAACTGTCAACTTTCCCATGGCTGCGTCATTCTCAGCCCGAGCTACACTCAAGAGTACACGATCAATGAAGCGCTAAGGGGAAAGTAGAAATCCTGCTTCATTCAAATTGCCGAGCAAGCGATCAATGAAACCCTATGGTGAAAATCAAACTCCGGCATGATACAAGTTGCAAGATCACCCAGCTAGCCTATGATGGGTTGTCACTAGATAGGCTTAACTGTTAACTTTCACATGGCTGCGACCTTCTCAGCCCGAGCTACACTCAAGAGCACACGATCAATGAAACCCTATGGGGAAAATCAAACTCCGACATGGTACAAGTTGCAAGCTCACCCAGCTGGCCTATGATGGGCTGTCACTAGATAGGCTTAACTGTCAACTTTCCCATGGCTGCGTCATTCTCAGCCCGAGCTACACTCAAGAGTACACGATCAATGAAGCGCTAAGGGGAAAGTAGAAATCCTGCTTCATACAAGTTGCCGAGTAAGCGATCAATGAAACCCTATGGTGAAAATCAAACTCCGGCATGATACAAGTTGCAAGATCACCCAGCTAGCCTATGATGGGTTGTCACTAGATAGGCTTAACTGTCAACTTTCCCATGGCTGCGACCTTCTCAGCCCGAGCTATACTCAAGAGTACACGATCAATGAAACCCTATGGGGAAAATCAAACTCCGACATGGTACAAGTTGCAAGATCACCCAGCTAGCCTATGATGGGCTGTCACTAGATAGGCTTAACTGTCAACTTTCCCATGGCTGCGTCATTCTCAGCCCGAGCTACACTCAAGAGTACACGATCAATGAAGCGCTAAGGGGAAAGTAGAAATCCTGCTTCATACAAGTTGCCGAGTAAGCGATCAATGAAACCCTATGGTGAAAATCAAACTCCGGCATGATACAAGTTGCAAGATCACCCAGCTAGCCTATGATGGGTTGTCACTAGATAGGCTTAACTGTCAACTTTCCCATGGCTGCGACCTTCTCAGCCCGAGCTATACTCAAGAGTACACGATCAATGAAACCCTATGGGGAAAATCAAACTCCGACATGGTACAAGTTGCAAGATCACCCAGCTAGCCTATGATGGGCTGTCACTAGATAGGCTTAACTGTTAACTTTCACATGGCTGCGACCTTCTCAGCCCGAGCTATACTCAAGAGTACACGATCAATGAAACCCTATGGGGAAAATCAAACTCCGACATGGTACAAGTTGCAAGATCACCCAGCTAGCCTATGATGGGTTGTCACTAGATAGGCTTAACTGTTAACTTTCACATGGCTGCGACCTTCTCAGCCCGAGCTACACTCAAGAGCACACGATCAATGAAACCCTATGGGGAAAATCAAACTCCGACATGGTACAAGTTGCAAGCTCACCCAGCTGGCCTATGATGGGCTGTCACTAGATAGGCTTAACTGTCAACTTTCCCATGGCTGCGTCATTCTCAGCCCGAGCTACACTCAAGAGTACACGATCAATGAAGCGCTAAGGGGAAAGTAGAAATCCTGCTTCATACAAGTTGCCGAGTAAGCGATCAATGAAACCCTATGGTGAAAATCAAACTCCGGCATGATACAAGTTGCAAGATCACCCAGCTAGCCTATGATGGGTTGTCACTAGATAGGCTTAACTGTCAACTTTCCCATGGCTGCGACCTTCTCAGCCCGAGCTATACTCAAGAGTACACGATCAATGAAACCCTATGGGGAAAATCAAACTCCGACATGGTACAAGTTGCAAGATCACCCAGCTAGCCTATGATGGGCTGTCACTAGATAGGCTTAACTGTCAACTTTCCCATGGCTGCGTCATTCTCAGCCCGAGCTACACTCAAGAGTACACGATCAATGAAGCGCTAAGGGGAAAGTAGAAATCCTGCTTCATTCAAATTGCCGAGCAAGCGATCAATGAAACCCTATGGTGAAAATCAAACTCCGGCATGATACAAGTTGCAAGATCACCCAGCTAGCCTATGATGGGTTGTCACTAGATAGGCTTAACTGTCAACTTTCCCATGGCTGCGACCTTCTCAGCCCGAGCTATACTCAAGAGTACACGATCAATGAAACCCTATGGGGAAAATCAAACTCCGACATGGTACAAGTTGCAAGATCACCCAGCTAGCCTATGATGGGCTGTCACTAGATAGGCTTAACTGTCAACTTTCCCATGGTTGCGACATTCTCAGCCCGATCTACACTCAAGAGTACACGATCAATGAAGCGGTAAGGGGAAAGTAGAAATCCTGCTTCATTCAAGTTGCCGAGCAAGCGATCAATGAAACCCTATGGTGAAAATCAAACTCCGGCACGATACAAGTTGCAAGATCACCCAGCTAGCCTATGATGGGTTGTCACTAGATAGGCTTAACTGTCAACTTTCCCATGGCTGCGACCTTCTTAGCCCGAGCTATACTCAAGAGTACACGATCAATGAAACCCTATGGGGAAAATCAAACTCCGACATGGTACAAGTTGCAAGATCACCCAGCTAGCCTATGATGGGCTGTCACTAGATAGGCTTAACTGTCAACTTTCCCATGGCTGCGTCATTCTCAGCCCGATCTACACTCAAGAGTACACGATCAATGAAGCGCTAAGGGGAAAGTAGAAATCCTGCTTCATTCAAATTGCCGAGCAAGCGATCAATGAAACCCTATGGTGAAAATCAAACTCCGGCATGATACAAGTTGCAAGATCACCCAGCTAGCCTATGATGGGTTGTCACTAGATAGGCTTAACTGTCAACTTTCCCATGGCTGCGACCTTCTCAGCCCGAGCTATACTCAAGAGTACACGATCAATGAAACCCTATGGGGAAAATCAAACTCCGACATGGTACAAGTTGCAAGATCACCCAGCTAGCCTATGATGGGCTGTCACTAGATAGGCTTAACTGTCAACTTTCCCATGGCTGCGTCATTCTCAGCCCGAGCTACACTCAAGAGTACACGATCAATGAAGCGCTAAGGGGAAAGTAGAAATCCTGCTTCATACAAGTTGCCGAGTAAGCGATCAATGAAACCCTATGGTGAAAATCAAACTCCGGCATGATACAAGTTGCAAGATCACCCAGCTAGCCTATGATGGGTTGTCACTAGATAGGCTTAACTGTCAACTTTCCCATGGCTGCGACCTTCTCAGCCCGAGCTATACTCAAGAGTACACGATCAATGAAACCCTATGGGGAAAATCAAACTCCGACATGGTACAAGTTGCAAGATCACCCAGCTAGCCTATGATGGGCTGTCACTAGATAGGCTTAACTGTCAACTTTCCCATGGCTGCGTCATTTTCAGCCCGAGCTACACTCAAGAGTACACGATCAATGAAGCGCTAAGGGGAAAGTAGAAATCCTGCTTCATACAAGTTGCCGAGTAAGCGATCAATGAAACCCTATGGTGAAAATCAAACTCCGGCATGATACAAGTTGCAAGATCACCCAGCTAGCCTATGATGGGTTGTCACTAGATAGGCTTAACTGTCAACTTTCCCATGGCTGCGACCTTCTCAGCCCGAGCTATACTCAAGAGTACACGATCAATGAAACCCTATGGGGAAAATCAAACTCCGACATGGTACAAGTTGCAAGATCACCCAGCTAGCCTATGATGGGCTGTCACTAGATAGGCTTAACTGTCAACTTTCCCATGGCTGCGTCATTCTCAGCCCGAGCTACACTCAAGAGTACACGATCAATGAAGCGCTAAGGGGAAAGTAGAAATCCTGCTTCATACAAGTTGCCGAGTAAGCGATCAATGAAACCCTATGGTGAAAATCAAACTCCGGCATGATACAAGTTGCAAGATCACCCAGCTAGCCTATGATGGGTTGTCACTAGATAGGCTTAACTGTCAACTTTCCCATGGCTGCGACCTTCTCAGCCCGAGCTATACTCAAGAGTACACGATCAATGAAACCCTATGGGGAAAATCAAACTCCGACATGGTACAAGTTGCAAGATCACCCAGCTAGCCTATGATGGGCTGTCACTAGATAGGCTTAACTGTCAACTTTCCCATGGCTGCGTCATTCTCAGCCCGAGCTACACTCAAGAGTACACGATCAATGAAGCGCTAAGGGGAAAGTAGAAATCCTGCTTCATACAAGTTGCCGAGTAAGCGATCAATGAAACCCTATGGTGAAAATCAAACTCCGGCATGATACAAGTTGCAAGATCACCCAGCTAGCCCATGATGGGTTGTCACTAGATAAGCTTAACTGTCAACTTTCCCATGGCTGCGACCTTCTCAGCCCGAGCTATACTCAAGAGTACACGATCAATGAAACCCTATGGGGAAAATCAAACTCCGACATGGTACAAGTTGCAAGCTCACCCAGCTAGCCTATGATGGGCTGTCACTAGATAGGCTTAACTGTCAACTTTCCCATGGCTGCGTCATTCTCAGCCCGAGCTACACTCAAGAGTACACGATCAATGAAGCGCTAAGGGGAAAGTAGAAATCCTGCTTCATACAAGTTGCCGAGTAAGCGATCAATGAAACCCTATGGTGAAAATCAAACTCCGGCATGATACAAGTTGCAAGATCACCCAGCTAGCCTATGATGGGTTGTCACTAGATAGGCTTAACTGTCAACTTTCCCATGGCTGCGACCTTCTCAGCCCGAGCTATACTCAAGAGTACACGATCAATGAAACCCTATGGGGAAAATCAAACTCCGACATGGTACAAGTTGCAAGATCACCCAGCTAGCCTATGATGGGCTGTCACTAGATAGGCTTAACTGTCAACTTTCCCATGGCTGCGTCATTCTCAGCCCGAGCTACACTCAAGAGTACACGATCAATGAAGCGCTAAGGGGAAAGTAGAAATCCTGCTTCATACAAGTTGCCGAGTAAGCGATCAATGAAACCCTATGGTGACAATCAAACTCCGGCATGATACAAGTTGCAAGATCACCCAGCTAGCCTATGATGGGTTGTCACTAGATAGGCTTAACTGTCAACTTTCCCATGGCTGCGACCTTCTCAGCCCGAGCTATACTCAAGAGTACACGATCAATGAAACCCTATGGGGAAAATCAAACTCCGACATGGTACAAGTTGCAAGATCACCCAGCTAGCCTATGATGGGCTGTCACTAGATAGGCTTAACTGTCAACTTTCCCATGGTTGCGACATTCTCAGCCCGATCTACACTCAAGAGTACACGATCAATGAAGCGCTAAGGGGAAAGTAGAAATCCTGCTTCATTCAAGTTGCCGAGCAAGCGATCAATGAAACCCTATGGTGAAAATCAAACTCCGGCACGATACAAGTTGCAAGATCACCCAGCTAGCCTATGATGGGTTGTCACTAGATAGGCTTAACTGTCAACTTTCCCATGGCTGCGACCTTCTCAGCCCGAGCTATACTCAAGAGTACACGATCAATGAAACCCTATGGGGAAAATCAAACTCCGACATGGTACAAGTTGCAAGATCACCCAGCTAGCCTATGATGGGCTGTCACTAGATAGGCTTAACTGTCAACTTTCCCATGGCTGCGTCATTTTCAGCCCGAGCTACACTCAAGAGTACACGATCAATGAAGCGCTAAGGGGAAAGTAGAAATCCTGCTTCATACAAGTTGCCGAGTAAGCGATCAATGAAACCCTATGGTGAAAATCAAACTCCGGCATGATACAAGTTGCAAGATCACCCAGCTAGCCTATGATGGGTTGTCACTAGATAGGCTTAACTGTCAACTTTCCCATGGCTGCGACCTTCTCAGCCCGAGCTATACTCAAGAGTACACGATCAATGAAACCCTATGGGGAAAATCAAACTCCGACATGGTACAAGTTGCAAGATCACCCAGCTAGCCTATGATGGGCTGTCACTAGATAGGCTTAACTGTCAACTTTCCCATGGCTGCGTCATTCTCAGCCCGAGCTACACTCAAGAGTACACGATCAATGAAGCGCTAAGGGGAAAGTAGAAATCCTGCTTCATACAAGTTGCCGAGTAAGCGATCAATGAAACCCTATGGTGAAAATCAAACTCCGGCATGATACAAGTTGCAAGATCACCCAGCTAGCCCATGATGGGTTGTCACTAGATAAGCTTAACTGTCAACTTTCCCATGGCTGCGACCTTCTCAGCCCGAGCTATACTCAAGAGTACACGATCAATGAAACCCTATGGGGAAAATCAAACTCCGACATGGTACAAGTTGCAAGCTCACCCAGCTAGCCTATGATGGGCTGTCACTAGATAGGCTTAACTGTCAACTTTCCCATGGCTGCGTCATTCTCAGCCAGAGCTACACTCAAGAGTACACGATCAATGAAGCGCTAAGGGGAAAGTAGAAATCCTGCTTCATACAAGTTGCCGAGTAAGCGATCAATGAAACCCTATGGTGAAAATCAAACTCCGGCATGATACAAGTTGCAAGATCACCCAGCTAGCCTATGATGGGTTGTCACTAGATAGGCTTAACTGTCAACTTTCCCATGGCTGCGACCTTCTCAGCCCGAGCTATACTCAAGAGTACACGATCAATGAAACCCTATGGGGAAAATCAAACTCCGACATGGTACAAGTTGCAAGATCACCCAGCTAGCCTATGATGGGCTGTCACTAGATAGGCTTAACTGTTAACTTTCCCATGGTTGCGACATTCTCAGCCCGATCTACACTCAAGAGTACACGATCAATGAAGCGCTAAGGGGAAAGTAGAAATCCTGCTTCATTCAAGTTGCCGAGCAAGCGATCAATGAAACCCTATGGTGAAAATCAAACTCCGGCACGATACAAGTTGCAAGATCACCCAGCTAGCCTATGATGGGTTGTCACTAGATAGGCTTAACTGTCAACTTTCCCATGGCTGCGACCTTCTCAGCCCGAGCTATACTCAAGAGTACACGATCAATGAAACCCTATGGGGAAAATCAAACTCCGACATGGTACAAGTTGCAAGATCACCCAGCTAGCCTATGATGGGCTGTCACTAGATAGGCTTAACTGTCAACTTTCCCATGGCTGCGTCATTCTCAGCCCGATCTACACTCAAGAGTACACGATCAATGAAGCGCTAAGGGGAAAGTAGAAATCCTGCTTCATTCAAATTGCCGAGCAAGCGATCAATGAAACCCTATGGTGAAAATCAAACTCCGGCATGATACAAGTTGCAAGATCACCCAGCTAGCCTATGATGGGTTGTCACTAGATAGGCTTAACTGTCAACTTTCCCATGGCTGCGACCTTCTCAGCCCGAGCTATACTCAAGAGTACACGATCAATGAAACCCTATGGGGAAAATCAAACTCCGACATGGTACAAGTTGCAAGATCACCCAGCTAGCCTATGATGGGCTGTCACTAGATAGGCTTAACTGTCAACTTTCCCATGGCTGCGTCATTCTCAGCCCGAGCTACACTCAAGAGTACACGATCAATGAAGCGCTAAGGGGAAAGTAGAAATCCTGCTTCATTCAAATTGCCGAGCAAGCGATCAATGAAACCCTATGGTGAAAATCAAACTCCGGCATGATACAAGTTGCAAGATCACCCAGCTAGCCTATGATGGGTTGTCACTAGATAGGCTTAACTGTTAACTTTCACATGGCTGCGACCTTCTCAGCCCGAGCTACACTCAAGAGCACACGATCAATGAAACCCTATGGGGAAAATCAAACTCCGACATGGTACAAGTTGCAAGCTCACCCAGCTGGCCTATGATGGGCTGTCACTAGATAGGCTTAACTGTCAACTTTCCCATGGCTGCGTCATTCTCAGCCCGAGCTACACTCAAGAGTACACGATCAATGAAGCGCTAAGGGGAAAGTAGAAATCCTGCTCCATACAAGTTGCCGAGTAAGCGATCAATGAAACCCTATGGTGAAAATCAAACTCCGGCATGATACAAGTTGCAAGATCACCCAGCTAGCCTATGATGGGTTGTCACTAGATAGGCTTAACTGTCAACTTTCCCATGGCTGCGACCTTCTCAGCCCGAGCTATACTCAAGAGTACACGATCAATGAAACCCTATGGGGAAAATCAAACTCCGACATGGTACAAGTTGCAAGATCACCCAGCTAGCCTATGATGGGCTGTCACTAGATAGGCTTAACTGTCAACTTTCCCATGGCTGCGTCATTCTCAGCCCGAGCTACACTCAAGAGTACACGATCAATGAAGCGCTAAGGGGAAAGTAGAAATCCTGCTTCATACAAGTTGCCGAGTAAGCGATCAATGAAACCCTATGGTGAAAATCAAACTCCGGCATGATACAAGTTGCAAGATCACCCAGCTAGCCTATGATGGGTTGTCACTAGATAGGCTTAACTGTCAACTTTCCCATGGCTGCGACCTTCTCAGCCCGAGCTATACTCAAGAGTACACGATCAATGAAACCCTATGGGGAAAATCAAACTCCGACATGGTACAAGTTGCAAGATCACCCAGCTAGCCTATGATGGGCTGTCACTAGATAGGCTTAACTGTTAACTTTCACATGGCTGCGACCTTCTCAGCCCGAGCTATACTCAAGAGTACACGATCAATGAAACCCTATGGGGAAAATCAAACTCCGACATGGTACAAGTTGCAAGATCACCCAGCTAGCCTATGATGGGTTGTCACTAGATAGGCTTAACTGTTAACTTTCACATGGCTGCGACCTTCTCAGCCCGAGCTACACTCAAGAGCACACGATCAATGAAACCCTATGGGGAAAATCAAACTCCGACATGGTACAAGTTGCAAGCTCACCCAGCTGGCCTATGATGGGCTGTCACTAGATAGGCTTAACTGTCAACTTTCCCATGGCTGCGTCATTCTCAGCCCGAGCTACACTCAAGAGTACACGATCAATGAAGCGCTAAGGGGAAAGTAGAAATCCTGCTTCATACAAGTTGCCGAGTAAGCGATCAATGAAACCCTATGGTGAAAATCAAACTCCGGCATGATACAAGTTGCAAGATCACCCAGCTAGCCTATGATGGGTTGTCACTAGATAGGCTTAACTGTCAACTTTCCCATGGCTGCGACCTTCTCAGCCCGAGCTATACTCAAGAGTACACGATCAATGAAACCCTATGGGGAAAATCAAACTCCGACATGGTACAAGTTGCAAGATCACCCAGCTAGCCTATGATGGGCTGTCACTAGATAGGCTTAACTGTCAACTTTCCCATGGCTGCGTCATTCTCAGCCCGAGCTACACTCAAGAGTACACGATCAATGAAGCGCTAAGGGGAAAGTAGAAATCCTGCTTCATTCAAATTGCCGAGCAAGCGATCAATGAAACCCTATGGTGAAAATCAAACTCCGGCATGATACAAGTTGCAAGATCACCCAGCTAGCCTATGATGGGTTGTCACTAGATAGGCTTAACTGTCAACTTTCCCATGGCTGCGACCTTCTCAGCCCGAGCTATACTCAAGAGTACACGATCAATGAAACCCTATGGGGAAAATCAAACTCCGACATGGTACAAGTTGCAAGATCACCCAGCTAGCCTATGATGGGCTGTCACTAGATAGGCTTAACTGTCAACTTTCTCATGGTTGCGACATTCTCAGCCCGATCTACACTCAAGAGTACACGATCAATGAAGCGGTAAGGGGAAAGTAGAAATCCTGCTTCATTCAAGTTGCCGAGCAAGCGATCAATGAAACCCTATGGTGAAAATCAAACTCCGGCACGATACAAGTTGCAAGATCACCCAGCTAGCCTATGATGGGTTGTCACTAGATAGGCTTAACTGTCAACTTTCCCATGGCTGCGACCTTCTTAGCCCGAGCTATACTCAAGAGTACACGATCAATGAAACCCTATGGGGAAAATCAAACTCCGACATGGTACAAGTTGCAAGATCACCCAGCTAGCCTATGATGGGCTGTCACTAGATAGGCTTAACTGTCAACTTTCCCATGGCTGCGTCATTCTCAGCCCGATCTACACTCAAGAGTACACGATCAATGAAGCGCTAAGGGGAAAGTAGAAATCCTGCTTCATTCAAATTGTCGAGCAAGCGATCAATGAAACCCTATGGTGAAAATCAAACTCCGGCATGATACAAGTTGCAAGATCACCCAGCTAGCCTATGATGGGTTGTCACTAGATAGGCTTAACTGTCAACTTTCCCATGGCTGCGACCTTCTCAGCCCGAGCTATACTCAAGAGTACACGATCAATGAAACCCTATGGGGAAAATCAAACTCCGACATGGTACAAGTTGCAAGATCACCCAGCTAGCCTATGATGGGCTGTCACTAGATAGGCTTAACTGTCAACTTTCCCATGGCTGCGTCATTCTCAGCCCGAGCTACACTCAAGAGTACACGATCAATGAAGCGCTAAGGGGAAAGTAGAAATCCTGCTTCATACAAGTTGCCGAGTAAGCGATCAATGAAACCCTATGGTGAAAATCAAACTCCGGCATGATACAAGTTGCAAGATCACCCAGCTAGCCTATGATGGGTTGTCACTAGATAGGCTTAACTGTCAACTTTCCCATGGCTGCGACCTTCTCAGCCCGAGCTATACTCAAGAGTACACGATCAATGAAACCCTATGGGGAAAATCAAACTCCGACATGGTACAAGTTGCAAGATCACCCAGCTAGCCTATGATGGGCTGTCACTAGATAGGCTTAACTGTCAACTTTCCCATGGCTGCGTCATTTTCAGCCCGAGCTACACTCAAGAGTACACGATCAATGAAGCGCTAAGGGGAAAGTAGAAATCCTGCTTCATACAAGTTGCCGAGTAAGCGATCAATGAAACCCTATGGTGAAAATCAAACTCCGGCATGATACAAGTTGCAAGATCACCCAGCTAGCCTATGATGGGTTGTCACTAGATAGGCTTAACTGTCAACTTTCCCATGGCTGCGACCTTCTCAGCCCGAGCTATACTCAAGAGTACACGATCAATGAAACCCTATGGGGAAAATCAAACTCCGACATGGTACAAGTTGCAAGATCACCCAGCTAGCCTATGATGGGCTGTCACTAGATAGGCTTAACTGTCAACTTTCCCATGGCTGCGTCATTCTCAGCCCGAGCTACACTCAAGAGTACACGATCAATGAAGCGCTAAGGGGAAAGTAGAAATCCTGCTTCATACAAGTTGCCGAGTAAGCGATCAATGAAACCCTATGGTGAAAATCAAACTCCGGCATGATACAAGTTGCAAGATCACCCAGCTAGCCTATGATGGGTTGTCACTAGATAGGCTTAACTGTCAACTTTCCCATGGCTGCGACCTTCTCAGCCCGAGCTATACTCAAGAGTACACGATCAATGAAACCCTATGGGGAAAATCAAACTCCGACATGGTACAAGTTGCAAGATCACCCAGCTAGCCTATGATGGGCTGTCACTAGATAGGCTTAACTGTCAACTTTCCCATGGCTGCGTCATTCTCAGCCCGAGCTACACTCAAGAGTACACGATCAATGAAGCGCTAAGGGGAAAGTAGAAATCCTGCTTCATACAAGTTGCCGAGTAAGCGATCAATGAAACCCTATGGTGAAAATCAAACTCCGGCATGATACAAGTTGCAAGATCACCCAGCTAGCCCATGATGGGTTGTCACTAGATAAGCTTAACTGTCAACTTTCCCATGGCTGCGACCTTCTCAGCCCGAGCTATACTCAAGAGTACACGATCAATGAAACCCTATGGGGAAAATCAAACTCCGACATGGTACAAGTTGCAAGCTCACCCAGCTAGCCTATGATGGGCTGTCACTAGATAGGCTTAACTGTCAACTTTCCCATGGCTGCGTCATTCTCAGCCCGAGCTACACTCAAGAGTACACGATCAATGAAGCGCTAAGGGGAAAGTAGAAATCCTGCTTCATACAAGTTGCCGAGTAAGCGATCAATGAAACCCTATGGTGAAAATCAAACTCCGGCATGATACAAGTTGCAAGATCACCCAGCTAGCCTATGATGGGTTGTCACTAGATAGGCTTAACTGTCAACTTTCCCATGGCTGCGACCTTCTCAGCCCGAGCTATACTCAAGAGTACACGATCAATGAAACCCTATGGGGAAAATCAAACTCCGACATGGTACAAGTTGCAAGATCACCCAGCTAGCCTATGATGGGCTGTCACTAGATAGGCTTAACTGTCAACTTTCCCATGGCTGCGTCATTCTCAGCCCGAGCTACACTCAAGAGTACACGATCAATGAAGCGCTAAGGGGAAAGTAGAAATCCTGCTTCATACAAGTTGCCGAGTAAGCGATCAATGAAACCCTATGGTGACAATCAAACTCCGGCATGATACAAGTTGCAAGATCACCCAGCTAGCCTATGATGGGTTGTCACTAGATAGGCTTAACTGTCAACTTTCCCATGGCTGCGACCTTCTCAGCCCGAGCTATACTCAAGAGTACACGATCAATGAAACCCTATGGGGAAAATCAAACTCCGACATGGTACAAGTTGCAAGATCACCCAGCTAGCCTATGATGGGCTGTCACTAGATAGGCTTAACTGTCAACTTTCCCATGGTTGCGACATTCTCAGCCCGATCTACACTCAAGAGTACACGATCAATGAAGCGCTAAGGGGAAAGTAGAAATCCTGCTTCATTCAAGTTGCCGAGCAAGCGATCAATGAAACCCTATGGTGAAAATCAAACTCCGGCACGATACAAGTTGCAAGATCACCCAGCTAGCCTATGATGGGTTGTCACTAGATAGGCTTAACTGTCAACTTTCCCATGGCTGCGACCTTCTCAGCCCGAGCTATACTCAAGAGTACACGATCAATGAAACCCTATGGGGAAAATCAAACTCCGACATGGTACAAGTTGCAAGATCACCCAGCTAGCCTATGATGGGCTGTCACTAGATAGGCTTAACTGTCAACTTTCCCATGGCTGCGTCATTCTCAGCCCGATCTACACTCAAGAGTACACGATCAATGAAGCGCTAAGGGGAAAGTAGAAATCCTGCTTCATTCAAATTGCCGAGCAAGCGATCAATGAAACCCTATGGTGAAAATCAAACTCCGGCATGATACAAGTTGCAAGATCACCCAGCTAGCCTATGATGGGTTGTCACTAGATAGGCTTAACTGTCAACTTTCCCATGGCTGCGACCTTCTCAGCCCGAGCTATACTCAAGAGTACACGATCAATGAAACCCTATGGGGAAAATCAAACTCCGACATGGTACAAGTTGCAAGATCACCCAGCTAGCCTATGATGGGCTGTCACTAGATAGGCTTAACTGTCAACTTTCCCATGGCTGCGTCATTCTCAGCCCGAGCTACACTCAAGAGTACACGATCAATGAAGCGCTAAGGGGAAAGTAGAAATCCTGCTTCATTCAAATTGCCGAGCAAGCGATCAATGAAACCCTATGGTGAAAATCAAACTCCGGCATGATACAAGTTGCAAGATCACCCAGCTAGCCTATGATGGGTTGTCACTAGATAGGCTTAACTGTTAACTTTCACATGGCTGCGACCTTCTCAGCCCGAGCTATACTCAAGAGTACACGATCAATGAAACCCTATGGGGAAAATCAAACTCCGACATGGTACAAGTTGCAAGATCACCCAGCTAGCCTATGATGGGCTGTCACTAGATAGGCTTAACTGTCAACTTTCCCATGGCTGCGTCATTCTCAGCCCGAGCTACACTCAAGAGTACACGATCAATGAAGCGCTAAGGGGAAAGTAGAAATCCTGCTTCATTCAAATTGCCGAGCAAGCGATCAATGAAACCCTATGGTGAAAATCAAACTCCGGCATGATACAAGTTGCAAGATCACCCAGCTAGCCTATGATGGGTTGTCACTAGATAGGCTTAACTGTCAACTTTCCCATGGCTGCGACCTTCTCAGCCCGAGCTATACTCAAGAGTACACGATCAATGAAACCCTATGGGGAAAATCAAACTCCGACATGGTACAAGTTGCAAGGTCACCCAGCTAGCCTATGATGGGCTGTCACTAGATAGGCTTAACTGTCAACTTTCCCATGGCTGCGTCATTCTCAGCCCGATCTACACTCAAGAGTACACGATCAATGAAGCGCTAAGGGGAAAGTAGAAATCCTGCTTCATTCAAATTGCCGAGCAAGCGATCAATGAAACCCTATGGTGAAAATCAAACTCCGGCATGATACAAGTTGCAAGATCACCCAGCTAGCCTATGATGGGTTGTCACTA
Organism: Leptodactylus fuscus; assembly: GCF_031893055.1. Classification (NCBI taxonomy): domain Eukaryota; kingdom Metazoa; phylum Chordata; class Amphibia; order Anura; family Leptodactylidae; genus Leptodactylus; species Leptodactylus fuscus. The sequence goes on from NW_027440298.1 coordinate 97,654, forward strand.
GATAGGCTTAACTGTCAACTTTCCCATGGCTGCGACCTTCTCAGCCCGAGCTATACTCAAGAGTACACGATCAATGAAACCCTATGGGGAAAATCAAACTCCGACATGGTACAAGTTGCAAGATCACCCAGCTAGCCTATGATGGGCTGTCACTAGATAGGCTTAACTGTCAACTTTCCCATGGCTGCGTCATTTTCAGCCCGAGCTACACTCAAGAGTACACGATCAATGAAGCGCTAAGGGGAAAGTAGAAATCCTGCTTCATACAAGTTGCCGAGTAAGCGATCAATGAAACCCTATGGTGAAAATCAAACTCCGGCATGATACAAGTTGCAAGATCACCCAGCTAGCCTATGATGGGTTGTCACTAGATAGGCTTAACTGTCAACTTTCCCATGGCTGCGACCTTCTCAGCCCGAGCTATACTCAAGAGTACACGATCAATGAAACCCTATGGGGAAAATCAAACTCCGACATGGTACAAGTTGCAAGATCACCCAGCTAGCCTATGATGGGCTGTCACTAGATAGGCTTAACTGTCAACTTTCCCATGGCTGCGTCATTCTCAGCCCGAGCTACACTCAAGAGTACACGATCAATGAAGCGCTAAGGGGAAAGTAGAAATCCTGCTTCATACAAGTTGCCGAGTAAGCGATCAATGAAACCCTATGGTGAAAATCAAACTCCGGCATGATACAAGTTGCAAGATCACCCAGCTAGCCTATGATGGGTTGTCACTAGATAGGCTTAACTGTCAACTTTCCCATGGCTGCGACCTTCTCAGCCCGAGCTATACTCAAGAGTACACGATCAATGAAACCCTATGGGGAAAATCAAACTCCGACATGGTACAAGTTGCAAGCTCACCCAGCTAGCCTATGATGGGCTGTCACTAGATAGGCTTAACTGTCAACTTTCCCATGGCTGCGTCATTCTCAGCCCGAGCTACACTCAAGAGTACACGATCAATGAAGCGCTAAGGGGAAAGTAGAAATCCTGCTTCATACAAGTTGCCGAGTAAGCGATCAATGAAACCCTATGGTGAAAATCAAACTCCGGCATGATACAAGTTGCAAGATCACCCAGCTAGCCCATGATGGGTTGTCACTAGATAAGCTTAACTGTCAACTTTCCCATGGCTGCGACCTTCTCAGCCCGAGCTATACTCAAGAGTACACGATCAATGAAACCCTATGGGGAAAATCAAACTCCGACATGGTACAAGTTGCAAGCTCACCCAGCTAGCCTATGATGGGCTGTCACTAGATAGGCTTAACTGTCAACTTTCCCATGGCTGCGTCATTCTCAGCCCGAGCTACACTCAAGAGTACACGATCAATGAAGCGCTAAGGGGAAAGTAGAAATCCTGCTTCATACAAGTTGCCGAGTAAGCGATCAATGAAACCCTATGGTGAAAATCAAACTCCGGCATGATACAAGTTGCAAGATCACCCAGCTAGCCTATGATGGGATGTCACTAGATAGGCTTAACTGTCAACTTTCCCATGGCTGCGACCTTCTCAGCCCGAGCTATACTCAAGAGTACACGATCAATGAAACCCTATGGGGAAAATCAAACTCCGACATGGTACAAGTTGCAAGATCACCCAGCTAGCCTATGATGGGCTGTCACTAGATAGGCTTAACTGTCAACTTTCCCATGGCTGCGTCATTCTCAGCCCGAGCTACACTCAAGAGTACACGATCAATGAAGCGCTAAGGGGAAAGTAGAAATCCTGCTTCATACAAGTTGCCGAGTAAGCGATCAATGAAACCCTATGGTGACAATCAAACTCCGGCATGATACAAGTTGCAAGATCACCCAGCTAGCCTATGATGGGTTGTCACTAGATAGGCTTAACTGTCAACTTTCCCATGGCTGCGACCTTCTCAGCCCGAGCTATACTCAAGAGTACACGATCAATGAAACCCTATGGGGAAAATCAAACTCCGACATGGTACAAGTTGCAAGATCACCCAGCTAGCCTATGATGGGCTGTCACTAGATAGGCTTAACTGTCAACTTTCCCATGGTTGCGACATTCTCAGCCCGATCTACACTCAAGAGTACACGATCAATGAAGCGCTAAGGGGAAAGTAGAAATCCTGCTTCATTCAAGTTGCCGAGCAAGCGATCAATGAAACCCTATGGTGAAAATCAAACTCCGGCACGATACAAGTTGCAAGATCACCCAGCTAGCCTATGATGGGTTGTCACTAGATAGGCTTAACTGTCAACTTTCCCATGGCTGCGACCTTCTCAGCCCGAGCTATACTCAAGAGTACACGATCAATGAAACCCTATGGGGAAAATCAAACTCCGACATGGTACAAGTTGCAAGATCACCCAGCTAGCCTATGATGGGCTGTCACTAGATAGGCTTAACTGTCAACTTTCCCATGGCTGCGTCATTCTCAGCCCGATCTACACTCAAGAGTACACGATCAATGAAGCGCTAAGGGGAAAGTAGAAATCCTGCTTCATTCAAATTGCCGAGCAAGCGATCAATGAAACCCTATGGTGAAAATCAAACTCCGGCATGATACAAGTTGCAAGATCACCCAGCTAGCCTATGATGGGTTGTCACTAGATAGGCTTAACTGTCAACTTTCCCATGGCTGCGACCTTCTCAGCCCGAGCTATACTCAAGAGTACACGATCAATGAAACCCTATGGGGAAAATCAAACTCCGACATGGTACAAGTTGCAAGATCACCCAGCTAGCCTATGATGGGCTGTCACTAGATAGGCTTAACTGTCAACTTTCCCATGGCTGCGTCATTCTCAGCCCGAGCTACACTCAAGAGTACACGATCAATGAAGCGCTAAGGGGAAAGTAGAAATCCTGCTTCATTCAAATTGCCGAGCAAGCGATCAATGAAACCCTATGGTGAAAATCAAACTCCGGCATGATACAAGTTGCAAGATCACCCAGCTAGCCTATGATGGGTTGTCACTAGATAGGCTTAACTGTTAACTTTCACATGGCTGCGACCTTCTCAGCCCGAGCTATACTCAAGAGTACACGATCAATGAAACCCTATGGGGAAAATCAAACTCCGACATGGTACAAGTTGCAAGATCACCCAGCTAGCCTATGATGGGCTGTCACTAGATAGGCTTAACTGTCAACTTTCCCATGGCTGCGTCATTCTCAGCCCGAGCTACACTCAAGAGTACACGATCAATGAAGCGCTAAGGGGAAAGTAGAAATCCTGCTTCATTCAAATTGCCGAGCAAGCGATCAATGAAACCCTATGGTGAAAATCAAACTCCGGCATGATACAAGTTGCAAGATCACCCAGCTAGCCTATGATGGGTTGTCACTAGATAGGCTTAACTGTCAACTTTCCCATGGCTGCGACCTTCTCAGCCCGAGCTATACTCAAGAGTACACGATCAATGAAACCCTATGGGGAAAATCAAACTCCGACATGGTACAAGTTGCAAGATCACCCAGCTAGCCTATGATGGGCTGTCACTAGATAGGCTTAACTGTCAACTTTCCCATGGCTGCGTCATTCTCAGCCCGAGCTACACTCAAGAGTACACGATCAATGAAGCGCTAAGGGGAAAGTAGAAATCCTGCTTCATTCAAATTGCCGAGCAAGCGATCAATGAAACCCTATGGTGAAAATCAAACTCCGGCATGATACAAGTTGCAAGATCACCCAGCTAGCCTATGATGGGTTGTCACTAGATAGGCTTAACTGTTAACTTTCACATGGCTGCGACCTTCTCAGCCCGAGCTACACTCAAGAGCACACGATCAATGAAACCCTATGGGGAAAATCAAACTCCGACATGGTACAAGTTGCAAGCTCACCCAGCTGGCCTATGATGGGCTGTCACTAGATAGGCTTAACTGTCAACTTTCCCATGGCTGCGTCATTCTCAGCCCGAGCTACACTCAAGAGTACACGATCAATGAAGCGCTAAGGGGAAAGTAGAAATCCTGCTTCATACAAGTTGCCGAGTAAGCGATCAATGAAACCCTATGGTGAAAATCAAACTCCGGCATGATACAAGTTGCAAGATCACCCAGCTAGCCTATGATGGGTTGTCACTAGATAGGCTTAACTGTCAACTTTCCCATGGCTGCGACCTTCTCAGCCCGAGCTATACTCAAGAGTACACGATCAATGAAACCCTATGGGGAAAATCAAACTCCGACATGGTACAAGTTGCAAGATCACCCAGCTAGCCTATGATGGGCTGTCACTAGATAGGATTAACTGTCAACTTTCCCATGGCTGCGTCATTCTCAGCCCGAGCTACACTCAAGAGTACACTATCAATGAAGCGCTAAGGGGAAAGTAGAAATCCTGCTTCATACAAGTTGCCGAGTAAGCGATCAATGAAACCCTATGGTGAAAATCAAACTCCGGCATGATACAAGTTGCAAGATCACCCAGCTAGCCCATGATGGGTTGTCACTAGATAAGCTTAACTGTCAACTTTCCCATGGCTGCGACCTTCTCAGCCCGAGCTATACTCAAGAGTACACGATCAATGAAACCCTATGGGGAAAATCAAACTCCGACATGGTACAAGTTGCAAGCTCACCCAGCTAGCCTATGATGGGCTGTCACTAGATAGGCTTAACTGTCAACTTTCCCATGGCTGCGTCATTCTCAGCCCGAGCTACACTCAAGAGTACACGATCAATGAAGCGCTAAGGGGAAAGTAGAAATCCTGCTTCATACAAGTTGCCGAGTAAGCGATCAATGAAACCCTATGGTGAAAATCAAACTCCGGCATGATACAAGTTGCAAGATCACCCAGCTAGCCTATGATGGGTTGTCACTAGATAGGCTTAACTGTTAACTTTCACATGGCTGCGACCTTCTCAGCCCGAGCTACACTCAAGAGCACACGATCAATGAAACCCTATGGGGAAAATCAAACTCCGACATGGTACAAGTTGCAAGCTCACCCAGCTGGCCTATGATGGGCTGTCACTAGATAGGCTTAACTGTCAACTTTCCCATGGCTGCGTCATTCTCAGCCCGAGCTACACTCAAGAGTACACGATCAATGAAGCGCTAAGGGGAAAGTAGAAATCCTGCTTCATACAAGTTGCCGAGTAAGCGATCAATGAAACCCTATGGTGAAAATCAAACTCCGGCATGATACAAGTTGCAAGATCACCCAGCTAGCCTATGATGGGTTGTCACTAGATAGGCTTAACTGTCAACTTTCCCATGGCTGCGACCTTCTCAGCCCGAGCTATACTCAAGAGTACACGATCAATGAAACCCTATGGGGAAAATCAAACTCCGACATGGTACAAGTTGCAAGATCACCCAGCTAGCCTATGATGGGCTGTCACTAGATAGGCTTAACTGTCAACTTTCCCATGGCTGCGTCATTCTCAGCCCGAGCTACACTCAAGAGTACACGATCAATGAAGCGCTAAGGGGAAAGTAGAAATCCTGCTTCATACAAGTTGCCGAGTAAGCGATCAATGAAACCCTATGGTGAAAATCAAACTCCGGCATGATACAAGTTGCAAGATCACCGAGCTAGCCTATGATGGGTTGTCACTAGATAGGCTTAACTGTCAACTTTCCCATGGCTGCGACCTTCTCAGCCCGAGCTATACTCAAGAGTACACGATCAATGAAACCCTATGGGGAAAATCAAACTCCGACATGGTACAAGTTGCAAGATCACCCAGCTAGCCTATGATGGGCTGTCACTAGATAGGCTTAACTGTCAACTTTCCCATGGCTGCGTCATTCTCAGCCCGATCTACACTCAAGAGTACACGATCAATGAAGCGCTAAGGGGAAAGTAGAAATCCTGCTTCATTCAAATTGCCGAGCAAGCGATCAATGAAACCCTATGGTGAAAATCAAACTCCGGCATGATACAAGTTGCAAGATCACCCAGCTAGCCTATGATGGGTTGTCACTAGATAGGCTTAACTGTCAACTTTCCCATGGCTGCGACCTTCTCAGCCCGAGCTATACTCAAGAGTACACGATCAATGAAACCCTATGGGGAAAATCAAACTCCGACATGGTACAAGTTGCAAGATCACCCAGCTAGCCTATGATGGGCTGTCACTAGATAGGCTTAACTGTCAACTTTCCCATGGCTGCGTCATTCTCAGCCCGAGCTACACTCAAGAGTACACGATCAATGAAGCGCTAAGGGGAAAGTAGAAATCCTGCTTCATACAAGTTGCCGAGTAAGCGATCAATGAAACCCTATGGTGAAAATCAAACTCCGGCATGATACAAGTTGCAAGATCACCCAGCTAGCCTATGATGGGTTGTCACTAGATAGGCTTAACTGTCAACTTTCCCATGGCTGCGACCTTCTCAGCCCGAGCTATACTCAAGAGTACACGATCAATGAAACCCTATGGGGAAAATCAAACTCCGACATGGTACAAGTTGCAAGATCACCCAGCTAGCCTATGATGGGCTGTCACTAGATAGGCTTAACTGTCAACTTTCCCATGGCTGCGTCATTCTCAGCCCGAGCTACACTCAAGAGTACACGATCAATGAAGCGCTAAGGGGAAAGTAGAAATCCTGCTTCATACAAGTTGCCGAGTAAGCGATCAATGAAACCCTATGGTGAAAATCAAACTCCGGCATGATACAAGTTGCAAGATCACCCAGCTAGCCCATGATGGGTTGTCACTAGATAAGCTTAACTGTCAACTTTCCCATGGCTGCGACCTTCTCAGCCCGAGCTATACTCAAGAGTACACGATCAATGAAACCCTATGGGGAAAATCAAACTCCGACATGGTACAAGTTGCAAGCTCACCCAGCTAGCCTATGATGGGCTGTCACTAGATAGGCTTAACTGTCAACTTTCCCATGGCTGCGTCATTCTCAGCCAGAGCTACACTCAAGAGTACACGATCAATGAAGCGCTAAGGGGAAAGTAGAAATCCTGCTTCATACAAGTTGCCGAGTAAGCGATCAATGAAACCCTATGGTGAAAATCAAACTCCGGCATGATACAAGTTGCAAGATCACCCAGCTAGCCTATGATGGGTTGTCACTAGATAGGCTTAACTGTCAACTTTCCCATGGCTGCGACCTTCTCAGCCCGAGCTATACTCAAGAGTACACGATCAATGAAACCCTATGGGGAAAATCAAACTCCGACATGGTACAAGTTGCAAGATCACCCAGCTAGCCTATGATGGGCTGTCACTAGATAGGCTTAACTGTCAACTTTCCCATGGCTGCGTCATTCTCAGCCCGAGCTACACTCAAGAGTACACGATCAATGAAGCGCTAAGGGGAAAGTAGAAATCCTGCTTCATACAAGTTGCCGAGTAAGCGATCAATGAAACCCGATGGTGAAAATCAAACTCCGGCATGATACAAGTTGCAAGATCACCCAGCTAGCCTATGATGGGTTGTCACTAGATAGGCTTAACTGTCAACTTTCCCATGGCTGCGACCTTCTCAGCCCGAGCTATACTCAAGAGTACACGATCAATGAAACCCTATGGGGAAAATCAAACTCCGACATGGTACAAGTTGCAAGATCACCCAGCTAGCCTATGATGGGCTGTCACTAGATAGGCTTAACTGTTAACTTTCCCATGGTTGCGACATTCTCAGCCCGATCTACACTCAAGAGTACACGATCAATGAAGCGCTAAGGGGAAAGTAGAAATCCTGCTTCATTCAAGTTGCCGAGCAAGCGATCAATGAAACCCTATGGTGAAAATCAAACTCCGGCACGATACAAGTTGCAAGATCACCCAGCTAGCCTATGATGGGTTGTCACTAGATAGGCTTAACTGTCAACTTTCCCATGGCTGCGACCTTCTCAGCCCGAGCTATACTCAAGAGTACACGATCAATGAAACCCTATGGGGAAAATCAAACTCCGACATGGTACAAGTTGCAAGATCACCCAGCTAGCCTATGATGGGCTGTCACTAGATAGGCTTAACTGTCAACTTTCCCATGGCTGCGTCATTCTCAGCCCGATCTACACTCAAGAGTACACGATCAATGAAGCGCTAAGGGGAAAGTAGAAATCCTGCTTCATTCAAATTGCCGAGCAAGAGATCAATGAAACCCTATGGTGAAAATCAAACTCCGGCATGATACAAGTTGCAAGATCACCCAGCTAGCCTATGATGGGTTGTCACTAGATAGGCTTAACTGTCAACTTTCCCATGGCTGCGACCTTCTCAGCCCGAGCTATACTCAAGAGTACACGATCAATGAAACCCTATGGGGAAAATCAAACTCCGACATGGTACAAGTTGCAAGATCACCCAGCTAGCCTATGATGGGCTGTCACTAGATAGGCTTAACTGTCAACTTTCCCATGGCTGCGTCATTCTCAGCCCGAGCTACACTCAAGAGTACACGATCAATGAAGCGCTAAGGGGAAAGTAGAAATCCTGCTTCATTCAAATTGCCGAGCAAGCGATCAATGAAACCCTATGGTGAAAATCAAACTCCGGCATGATACAAGTTGCAAGATCACCCAGCTAGCCTATGATGGGTTGTCACTAGATAGGCTTAACTGTTAACTTTCACATGGCTGCGACCTTCTCAGCCCGAGCTACACTCAAGAGCACACGATCAATGAAACCCTATGGGGAAAATCAAACTCCGACATGGTACAAGTTGCAAGCTCACCCAGCTGGCCTATGATGGGCTGTCACTAGATAGGCTTAACTGTCAACTTTCCCATGGCTGCGTCATTCTCAGCCCGAGCTACACTCAAGAGTACACGATCAATGAAGCGCTAAGGGGAAAGTAGAAATCCTGCTTCATACAAGTTGCCGAGTAAGCGATCAATGAAACCCTATGGTGAAAATCAAACTCCGGCATGATACAAGTTGCAAGATCACCCAGCTAGCCTATGATGGGTTGTCACTAGATAGGCTTAACTGTCAACTTTCCCATGGCTGCGACCTTCTCAGCCCGAGCTATACTCAAGAGTACACGATCAATGAAACCCTATGGGGAAAATCAAACTCCGACATGGTACAAGTTGCAAGATCACCCAGCTAGCCTATGATGGGCTGTCACTAGATAGGCTTAACTGTCAACTTTCCCATGGCTGCGTCATTCTCAGCCCGAGCTACACTCAAGAGTACACGATCAATGAAGCGCTAAGGGGAAAGTAGAAATCCTGCTTCATACAAGTTGCCGAGTAAGCGATCAATGAAACCCTATGGTGAAAATCAAACTCCGGCATGATACAAGTTGCAAGATCACCCAGCTAGCCTATGATGGGTTGTCACTAGATAGGCTTAACTGTCAACTTTCCCATGGCTGCGACCTTCTCAGCCCGAGCTATACTCAAGAGTACACGATCAATGAAACCCTATGGGGAAAATCAAACTCCGACATGGTACAAGTTGCAAGATCACCCAGCTAGCCTATGATGGGCTGTCACTAGATAGGCTTAACTGTCAACTTTCCCATGGCTGCGTCATTCTCAGCCCGAGCTACACTCAAGAGTACACGATCAATGAAGCGCTAAGGGGAAAGTAGAAATCCTGCTTCATACAAGTTGCCGAGTAAGCGATCAATGAAACCCTATGGTGAAAATCAAACTCCGGCATGATACAAGTTGCAAGATCACCCAGCTAGCCCATGATGGGTTGTCACTAGATAAGCTTAACTGTCAACTTTCCCATGGCTGCGACCTTCTCAGCCCGAGCTATACTCAAGAGTACACGATCAATGAAACCCTATGGGGAAAATCAAACTCCGACATGGTACAAGTTGCAAGCTCACCCAGCTAGCCTATGATGGGCTGTCACTAGATAGGCTTAACTGTCAACTTTCCCATGGCTGCGTCATTCTCAGCCCGATCTACACTCAAGAGTACACGATCAATGAAGCGCTAAGGGGAAAGTAGAAATCCTGCTTCATTCAAATTGCCGAGCAAGAGATCAATGAAACCCTATGGTGAAAATCAAACTCCGGCATGATACAAGTTGCAAGATCACCCAGCTAGCCTATGATGGGTTGTCACTAGATAGGCTTAACTGTCAACTTTCCCATGGCTGCGACCTTCTCAGCCCGAGCTATACTCAAGAGTACACGATCAATGAAACCCTATGGGGAAAATCAAACTCCGACATGGTACAAGTTGCAAGATCACCCAGCTAGCCTATGATGAGCTGTCACTAGATAGGCTTAACTGTCAACTTTCCCATGGCTGCGTCATTCTCAGCCCGAGCTACACTCAAGAGTACACGATCAATGAAGCGCTAAGGGGAAAGTAGAAATCCTGCTTCATTCAAATTGCCGAGCAAGCGATCAATGAAACCCTATGGTGAAAATCAAACTCCGGCATGATACAAGTTGCAAGATCACCCAGCTAGCCTATGATGGGTTGTCACTAGATAGGCTTAACTGTTAACTTTCACATGGCTGCGACCTTCTCAGCCCGAGCTACACTCAAGAGCACACGATCAATGAAACCCTATGGGGAAAATCAAACTCCGACATGGTACAAGTTGCAAGCTCACCCAGCTGGCCTATGATGGGCTGTCACTAGATAGGCTTAACTGTCAACTTTCCCATGGCTGCGTCATTCTCAGCCCGAGCTACACTCAAGAGTACACGATCAATGAAGCGCTAAGGGGAAAGTAGAAATCCTGCTTCATACAAGTTGCCGAGTAAGCGATCAATGAAACCCTATGGTGAAAATCAAACTCCGGCATGATACAAGTTGCAAGATCACCCAGCTAGCCTATGATGGGTTGTCACTAGATAGGCTTAACTGTCAACTTTCCCATGGCTGCGACCTTCTCAGCCCGAGCTATACTCAAGAGTACACGATCAATGAAACCCTATGGGGAAAATCAAACTCCGACATGGTACAAGTTGCAAGATCACCCAGCTAGCCTATGATGGGCTGTCACTAGATAGGCTTAACTGTCAACTTTCCCATGGCTGCGTCATTCTCAGCCCGAGCTACACTCAAGAGTACACGATCAATGAAGCGCTAAGGGGAAAGTAGAAATCCTGCTTCATACAAGTTGCCGAGTAAGCGATCAATGAAACCCTATGGTGAAAATTAAACTCCGGCATGATACAAGTTGCAAGATCACCCAGCTAGCCTATGATGGGTTGTCACTAGACAGGCTTAACTGTCAACTTTCCCATGGCTGCGACCTTCTCAGCCCGAGCTATACTCAAGAGTACACGATCAATGAAACCCTATGGGGAAAATCAAACTCCGACATGGTACAAGTTGCAAGATCACCCAGCTAGCCTATGATGGGCTGTCACTAGATAGGCTTAACTGTCAACTTTCCCATGGCTGCGTCATTCTCAGCCCGAGCTACACTCAAGAGTACACGATCAATGAAGCGCTAAGGGGAAAGTAGAAATCCTGCTTCATACAAGTTGCCGAGTAAGCGATCAATGAAACCCTATGGTGAAAATCAAACTCCGGCATGATACAAGTTGCAAGATCACCCAGCTAGCCCATGATGGGTTGTCACTAGATAAGCTTAACTGTCAACTTTCCCATGGCTGCGACCTTCTCAGCCCGAGCTATACTCAAGAGTACACGATCAATGAAACCCTATGGGGAAAATCAAACTCCGACATGGTACAAGTTGCAAGCTCACCCAGCTAGCCTATGATGGGCTGTCACTAGATAGGCTTAACTGTCAACTTTCCCATGGCTGCGTCATTCTCAGCCCGAGCTACACTCAAGAGTACACGATCAATGAAGCGCTAAGGGGAAAGTAGAAATCCTGCTTCATACAAGTTGCCGAGTAAGCGATCAATGAAACCCTATGGTGAAAATCAAACTCCGGCATGATACAAGTTGCAAGATCACCCAGCTAGCCTATGATGGGTTGTCACTAGATAGGCTTAACTGTCAACTTTTCCATGGCTGCGACCTTCTCAGCCCGAGCTATACTCAAGAGTACACGATCAATGAAACCCTATGGGGAAAATCAAACTCCGACATGGTACAAGTTGCAAGATCACCCAGCTAGCCTATGATGGGCTGTCACTAGATAGGCTTAACTGTCAACTTTCCCATGGCTGCGTCATTCTCAGCCCGAGCTACACTCAAGAGTACACGATCAATGAAGCGCTAAGGGGAAAGTAGAAATCCTGCTTCATACAAGTTGCCGAGTAAGCGATCAATGAAACCCTATGGTGACAATCAAACTCCGGCATGATACAAGTTGCAAGATCACCCAGCTAGCCTATGATGGGTTGTCACTAGATAGGCTTAACTGTCAACTTTCCCATGGCTGCGACCTTCTCAGCCCGAGCTATACTCAAGAGTACACGATCAATGAAACCCTATGGGGAAAATCAAACTCCGACATGGTACAAGTTGCAAGATCACCCAGCTAGCCTATGATGGGCTGTCACTAGATAGGCTTAACTGTCAACTTTCCCATGGTTGCGACATTCTCAGCCCGATCTACACTCAAGAGTACACGATCAATGAAGCGCTAAGGGGAAAGTAGAAATCCTGCTTCATTCAAGTTGCCGAGCAAGCGATCAATGAAACCCTATGGTGAAAATCAAACTCCGGCACGATACAAGTTGCAAGATCACCCAGCTAGCCTATGATGGGTTGTCACTAGATAGGCTTAACTGTCAACTTTCCCATGGCTGCGACCTTCTCAGCCCGAGCTATACTCAAGAGTACACGATCAATGAAACCCTATGGGGAAAATCAAACTCCGACATGGTACAAGTTGCAAGATCACCCAGCTAGCCTATGATGGGCTGTCACTAGATAGGCTTAACTGTCAACTTTCCCATGGCTGCGTCATTCTCAGCCCGATCTACACTCAAGAGTACACGATCAATGAAGCGCTAAGGGGAAAGTAGAAATCCTGCTTCATTCAAATTGCCGAGCAAGCGATCAATGAAACCCTATGGTGAAAATCAAACTCCGGCATGATACAAGTTGCAAGATCACCCAGCTAGCCTATGATGGGTTGTCACTAGATAGGCTTAACTGTCAACTTTCCCATGGCTGCGACCTTCTCAGCCCGAGCTATACTCAAGAGTACACGATCAATGAAACCCTATGGGGAAAATCAAACTCCGACATGGTACAAGTTGCAAGATCACCCAGCTAGCCTATGATGGGCTGTCACTAGATAGGCTTAACTGTCAACTTTCCCATGGCTGCGTCATTCTCAGCCCGAGCTACACTCAAGAGTACACGATCAATGAAGCGCTAAGGGGAAAGTAGAAATCCTGCTTCATTCAAATTGCCGAGCAAGCGATCAATGAAACCCTATGGTGAAAATCAAACTCCGGCATGATACAAGTTGCAAGATCACCCAGCTAGCCTATGATGGGTTGTCACTAGATAGGCTTAACTGTTAACTTTCACATGGCTGCGACCTTCTCAGCCCGAGCTATACTCAAGAGTACACGATCAATGAAACCCTATGGGGAAAATCAAACTCCGACATGGTACAAGTTGCAAGATCACCCAGCTAGCCTATGATGGGCTGTCACTAGATAGGCTTAACTGTCAACTTTCCCATGGCTGCGTCATTCTCAGCCCGAGCTACACTCAAGAGTACACGATCAATGAAGCGCTAAGGGGAAAGTAGAAATCCTGCTTCATACAAGTTGCCGAGTAAGCGATCAATGAAACCCTATGGTGAAAATCAAACTCCGGCATGATACAAGTTGCAAGATCACCCAGCTAGCCCATGATGGGTTGTCACTAGATAAGCTTAACTGTCAACTTTCCCATGGCTGCGACCTTCTCAGCCCGAGCTATACTCAAGAGTACACGATCAATGAAACCCTATGGGGAAAATCAAACTCCGACATGGTACAAGTTGCAAGCTCACCCAGCTAGCCTATGATGGGCTGTCACTAGATAGGCTTAACTGTCAACTTTCCCATGGCTGCGTCATTCTCAGCCAGAGCTACACTCAAGAGTACACGATCAATGAAGCGCTAAGGGGAAAGTAGAAATCCTGCTTCATACAAGTTGCCGAGTAAGCGATCAATGAAACCCTATGGTGAAAATCAAACTCCGGCATGATACAAGTTGCAAGATCACCCAGCTAGCCTATGATGGGTTGTCACTAGATAGGCTTAACTGTCAACTTTCCCATGGCTGCGACCTTCTCAGCCCGAGCTATACTCAAGAGTACACGATCAATGAAACCCTATGGGGAAAATCAAACTCCGACATGGTACAAGTTGCAAGATCACCCAGCTAGCCTATGATGGGCTGTCACTAGATAGGCTTAACTGTCAACTTTCCCATGGCTGCGTCATTCTCAGCCCGAGCTACACTCAAGAGTACACGATCAATGAAGCGCTAAGGGGAAAGTAGAAATCCTGCTTCATACAAGTTGCCGAGTAAGCGATCAATGAAACCCTATGGTGAAAATCAAACTCCGGCATGATACAAGTTGCAAGATCACCCAGCTAGCCTATGATGGGTTGTCACTAGATAGGCTTAACTGTCAACTTTCCCATGGCTGCGACCTTCTCAGCCCGAGCTATACTCAAGAGTACACGATCAATGAAACCCTATGGGGAAAATCAAACTCCGACATGGTACAAGTTGCAAGATCACCCAGATAGCCTATGATGGGCTGTCACTAGATAGGCTTAACTGTCAACTTTCCCATGGTTGCGACATTCTCAGCCCGATCTACACTCAAGAGTACACGATCAATGAAGCGCTAAGGGGAAAGTAGAAATCCTGCTTCATTCAAGTTGCCGAGCAAGCGATCAATGAAACCCTATGGTGAAAATCAAACTCCGGCACGATACAAGTTGCAAGATCACCCAGCTAGCCTATGATGGGTTGTCACTAGATAGGCTTAACTGTCAACTTTCCCATGGCTGCGACCTTCTCAGCCCGAGCTATACTCAAGAGTACACGATCAATGAAACCCTATGGGGAAAATCAAACTCCGACATGGTACAAGTTGCAAGATCACCCAGCTAGCCTATGATGGGCTGTCACTAGATAGGCTTAACTGTCAACTTTCCCATGGCTGCGTCATTCTCAGCCCGATCTACACTCAAGAGTACACGATCAATGAAGCGCTAAGGGGAAAGTAGAAAACCTGCTTCATTCAAATTGCCGAGCAAGCGATCAATGAAACCCTATGGTGAAAATCAAACTCCGGCATGATACAAGTTGCAAGATCACCCAGCTAGCCTATGATGGGTTGTCACTAGATAGGCTTAACTGTCAACTTTCCCATGGCTGCGACCTTCTCAGCCCGAGCTATACTCAAGAGTACACGATCAATGAAACCCTATGGGGAAAATCAAACTCCGACATGGTACAAGTTGCAAGATCACCCAGCTAGCCTATGATGGGCTGTCACTAGATAGGCTTAACTGTCAACTTTCCCATGGCTGCGTCATTCTCAGCCCGAGCTACACTCAAGAGTACACGATCAATGAAGCGCTAAGGGGAAAGTAGAAATCCTACTTCATTCAAATTGCCGAGCAAGCGATCAATGAAACCCTATGGTGAAAATCAAACTCCGGCATGATACAAGTTGCAAGATCACCCAGCTAGCCTATGATGGGTTGTCACTAGATAGGCTTAACTGTTAACTTTCACATGGCTGCGACCTTCTCAGCCCGAGCTACACTCAAGAGCACACGATCAATGAAACCCTATGGGGAAAATCAAACTCCGACATGGTACAAGTTGCAAGCTCACCCAGCTGGCCTATGATGGGCTGTCACTAGATAGGCTTAACTGTCAACTTTCCCATGGCTGCGTCATTCTCAGCCCGAGCTACACTCAAGAGTACACGATCAATGAAGCGCTAAGGGGAAAGTAGAAATCCTGCTTCATACAAGTTGCCGAGTAAGCGATCAATGAAACCCTATGTTGAAAATCAAACTCCGGCATGATACAAGTTGCAAGATCACCCAGCTAGCCTATGATGGGTTGTCACTAGATAGGCTTAACTGTCAACTTTCCCATGGCTGCGACCTTCTCAGCCCGAGCTATACTCAAGAGTACACGATCAATGAAACCCTATGGGGAAAATCAAACTCCGACATGGTACAAGTTGCAAGATCACCCAGCTAGCCTATGATGGGCTGTCACTAGATAGGCTTAACTGTCAACTTTCCCATGGCTGCGTCATTCTCAGCCCGAGCTACACTCAAGAGTACACGATCAATGAAGCGCTAAGGGTAAAGTAGAAATCCTGCTTCATACAAGTTGCCGAGTAAGCGATCAATGAAACCCTATGGTGAAAATCAAACTCCGGCATGATACAAGTTGCAAGATCACCCAGCTAGCCTATGATGGGTTGTCACTAGATAGGCTTAACTGTCAACTTTCCCATGGCTGCGACCTTCTCAGCCCGAGCTATACTCAAGAGTACACGATCAATGAAACCCTATGGGGAAAATCAAACTCCGACATGGTACAAGTTGCAAGATCACCCAGCTAGCCTATGATGGGCTGTCACTAGATAGGCTTAACTGTCAACTTTCCCATGGCTGCGTCATTCTCAGCCCGAGCTACACTCAAGAGTACACGATCAATGAAGCGCTAAGGGGAAAGTAGAAATCCTGCTTCATACAAGTTGCCGAGTAAGCGATCAATGAAACCCTATGGTGAAAATCAAACTCCGGCATGATACAAGTTGCAAGATCACCCAGCTAGCCTATGATGGGTTGTCACTAGATAGGCTTAACTGTCAACTTTCCCATGGCTGCGACCTTCTCAGCCCGAGCTATACTCAAGAGTACACGATCAATGAAACCCTATGGGGAAAATCAAACTCCGACATGGTACAAGTTGCAAGATCACCCAGCTAGCCTATGATGGGCTGTCACTAGATAGGCTTAACTGTCAACTTTCCCATGGCTGCGTCATTCTCAGCCCGAGCTACACTCAAGAGTACACGATCAATGAAGCGCTAAGGGGAAAGTAGAAATCCTGCTTCATACAAGTTGCCGAGTAAGCGATCAATGAAACCCTATGGTGAAAATCAAACTCCGGCATGATACAAGTTGCAAGATCACCCAGCTAGCCCATGATGGGTTGTCACTAGATAAGCTTAACTGTCAACTTTCCCATGGCTGCGACCTTCTCAGCCCGAGCTATACTCAAGAGTACACGATCAATGAAACCCTATGGGGAAAATCAAACTCCGACATGGTACAAGTTGCAAGCTCACCCAGCTAGCCTATGATGGGCTGTCACTAGATAGGCTTAACTGTCAACTTTCCCATGGCTGCGTCATTCTCAGCCCGAGCTACACTCAAGAGTACACGATCAATGAAGCGCTAAGGGGAAAGTAGAAATCCTGCTTCATACAAGTTGCCGAGTAAGCGATCAATGAAACCCTATGGTGAAAATCAAACTCCGGCATGATACAAGTTGCAAGATCACCCAGCTAGCCTATGATGGGTTGTCACTAGATAGGCTTAACTGTCAACTTTCCCATGGCTGCGACCTTCTCAGCCCGAGCTATACTCAAGAGTACACGATCAATGAAACCCTATGGGGAAAATCAAACTCCGACATGGTACAAGTTGCAAGATCACCCAGCTAGCCTATGATGGGCTGTCACTAGATAGGCTTAACTGTCAACTTTCCCATGGTTGCGACATTCTCAGCCCGATCTACACTCAAGAGTACACGATCAATGAAGCGCTAAGGGGAAAGTAGAAATCCTGCTTCATTCAAGTTGCCGAGCAAGCGATCAATGAAACCCTATGGTGAAAATCAAACTCCGGCATGATACAAGTTGCAAGATCACCCAGCTAGCCTATGATGGGTTGTCACTAGATAGGCTTAACTGTTAACTTTCACATGGCTGCGACCTTCTCAGCCCGAGCTACACTCAAGAGCACACGATCAATGAAACCCTATGGGGAAAATCAAACTCCGACATGGTACAAGTTGCAAGATCACCCAGCTAGCCTATGATGGGCTGTCACTAGATAGGCTTAACTGTCAACTTTCCCATGGCTGCGTCATTCTCAGCCCGAGCTACACTCAAGAGTACACGATCAATGAAGCGCTAAGGGGAAAGTAGAAATCCTGCTTCATACAAGTTGCCGAGTAAGCGATCAATGAAACCCTATGGTGAAAATCAAACTCCGGCATGATACAAGTTGCAAGATCACCCAGCTAGCCTATGATGGGTTGTCACTAGATAGGCTTAACTGTCAACTTTCCCATGGCTGCGACCTTCTCAGCCCGAGCTATACTCAAGAGTACACGATCAATGAAACCCTATGGGGAAAATCAAACTCCGACATGGTACAAGTTGCAAGATCACCCAGCTAGCCTATGATGGGCTGTCACTAGATAGGCTTAACTGTCAACTTTCCCATGGCTGCGTCATTCTCAGCCCGAGCTACACTCAAGAGTACACGATCAATGACGCGCTAAGGGGAAAGTAGAAATCCTGCTTCATACAAGTTGCCGAGTAAGCGATCAATGAAACCCTATGGTGAAAATCAAACTCCGGCATGATACAAGTTGCAAGATCACCCAGCTAGCCTATGATGGGTTGTCACTAGATAGGCTTAACTGTCAACTTTCCCATGGCTGCGTCATTCTCAGCCCGAGCTACACTCAAGAGTACACGATCAATGAAGCGCTAAGGGGAAAGTAGAAATCCTGCTTCATACAAGTTGCCGAGTAAGCGATCAATGAAACCCTATGGTGAAAATCAAACTCCGGCATAATACAAGTTGCAAGAATACCCAGCTAGCCTATGATGGGTTGTCACTAGATAGGCTTAACTGTCAACTTTCCCATGGCTGCGACCTTCTCAGCCCGAGCTATACTCAAGAGTACACGATCAATGAAACCCTATGGGGAAAATCAAACTCCGACATGGTACAAGTTGCAAGATCACCCAGCTAGCCTATGATGGGCTGTCACTAGATAGGCTTAACTGTCAACTTTCCCATGGCTGCGTCATTCTCAGCCCGAGCTACACTCAAGAGTACACGATCAATGAAGCGCTAAGGGGAAAGTAGAAATCCTGCTTCATTCAAATTGCCGAGCAAGCGATCAATGAAACCCTATGGTGAAAATCAAACTCCGGCATGATACAAGTTGCAAGATCACCCAGCTAGCCTATGATGGGTTGTCACTAGATAGGCTTAACTGTTAACTTTCACATGGCTGCGACCTTCTCAGCCCGAGCTACACTCAAGAGCACACGATCAATGAAACCCTATGGGGAAAATCAAACTCCGACATGGTACAAGTTGCAAGCTCACCCAGCTGGCCTATGATGGGCTGTCACTAGATAGGCTTAACTGTCAACTTTCCCATGGCTGCGTCATTCTCAGCCCGAGCTACACTCAAGAGTACACGATCAATGAAGCGCTAAGGGGAAAGTAGAAATCCTGCTTCATACAAGTTGCCGAGTAAGCGATCAATGAAACCCTATGGTGAAAATCAAACTCCGGCATGATACAAGTTGCAAGATCACCCAGCTAGCCTATGATGGGTTGTCACTAGATAGGCTTAACTGTCAACTTTCCCATGGCTGCGACCTTCTCAGCCCGAGCTATACTCAAGAGTACACGATCAATGAAACCCTATGGGGAAAATCAAACTCCGACATGGTACAAGTTGCAAGATCACCCAGCTAGCCTATGATGGGCTGTCACTAGATAGGCTTAACTGTCAACTTTCCCATGGCTGCGTCATTCTCAGCCCGAGCTACACTCAAGAGTACACGATCAATGAAGCGCTAAGGGGAAAGTAGAAATCCTGCTTCATACAAGTTGCCGAGTAAGCGATCAATGAAACCCTATGGTGAAAATCAAACTCCGGCATGATACAAGTTGCAAGATCACCCAGCTAGCCTATGATGGGTTGTCACTAGATAGGCTTAACTGTCAACTTTCCCATGGCTGCGACCTTCTCAGCCCGAGCTATACTCAAGAGTACACGATCAATGAAACCCTATGGGGAAAATCAAACTCCGACATGGTACAAGTTGCAAGATCACCCAGCTAGCCTATGATGGGCTGTCACTAGATAGGCTTAACTGTCAACTTTCCCATGGCTGCGTCATTCTCAGCCCGAGCTACACTCAAGAGTACACGATCAATGAAGCGCTAAGGGGAAAGTAGAAATCCTGCTTCATACAAGTTGCCGAGTAAGCGATCAATGAAACCCTATGGTGAAAATCAAACTCCGGCATGATACAAGTTGCAAGATCACCCAGCTAGCCCATGATGGGTTGTCACTAGATAAGCTTAACTGTCAACTTTCCCATGGCTGCGACCTTCTCAGCCCGAGCTATACTCAAGAGTACACGATCAATGAAACCCTATGGGGAAAATCAAACTCCGACATGGTACAAGTTGCAAGCTCACCCAGCTAGCCTATGATGGGCTGTCACTAGATAGGCTTAACTGTCAACTTTCCCATGGCTGCGTCATTCTCAGCCAGAGCTACACTCAAGAGTACACGATCAATGAAGCGCTAAGGGGAAAGTAGAAATCCTGCTTCATACAAGTTGCCGAGTAAGCGATCAATGAAACCCTATGGTGAAAATCAAACTCCGGCATGATACAAGTTGCAAGATCACCCAGCTAGCCTATGATGGGTTGTCACTAGATAGGCTTAACTGTCAACTTTCCCATGGCTGCGACCTTCTCAGCCCGAGCTATACTCAAGAGTACACGATCAATGAAACCCTATGGGGAAAATCAAACTCCGACATGGTACAAGTTGCAAGATCACCCAGCTAGCCTATGATGGGCTGTCACTAGATAGGCTTAACTGTCAACTTTCCCATGGCTGCGTCATTCTCAGCCCGAGCTACACTCAAGAGTACACGATCAATGAAGCGCTAAGGGGAAAGTAGAAATCCTGCTTCATACAAGTTGCCGAGTAAGCGATCAATGAAACCCTATGGTGAAAATCAAACTCCGGCATGATACAAGTTGCAAGATCACCCAGCTAGCCTATGATGGGTTGTCACTAGATAGGCTTAACTGTCAACTTTCCCATGGCTGCGACCTTCTCAGCCCGAGCTATACTCAAGAGTACACGATCAATGAAACCCTATGGGGAAAATCAAACTCCGACATGGTACAAGTTGCAAGATCACCCAGCTAGCCTATGATGGGCTGTCACTAGATAGGCTTAACTGTCAACTTTCCCATGGCTGCGACCTTCTCAGCCCGAGCTATACTCAAGAGTACACGATCAATGAAACCCTATGGGGAAAATCAAACTCCGACATGGTACAAGTTGCAAGATCACCCAGCTAGCCTATGATGGGCTGTCACTAGATAGGCTTAACTGTTAACTTTCCCATGGTTGCGACATTCTCAGCCCGATCTACACTCAAGAGTACACGATCAATGAAGCGCTAAGGGGAAAGTAGAAATCCTGCTTCATTCAAGTTGCCGAGCAAGCGATCAATGAAACCCTATGGTGAAAATCAAACTCCGGCACGATACAAGTTGCAAGATCACCCAGCTAGCCTATGATGGGTTGTCACTAGATAGGCTTAACTGTCAACTTTCCCATGGCTGCGACCTTCTCAGCCCGAGCTATACTCAAGAGTACACGATCAATGAAACCCTATGGGGAAAATCAAACTCCGACATGGTACAAGTTGCAAGATCACCCAGCTAGCCTATGATGGGCTGTCACTAGATAGGCTTAACTGTCAACTTTCCCATGGCTGCGTCATTCTCAGCCCGATCTACACTCAAGAGTACACGATCAATGAAGCGCTAAGGGGAAAGTAGAAATCCTGCTTCATTCAAATTGCCGAGCAAGAGATCAATGAAACCCTATGGTGAAAATCAAACTCCGGCATGATACAAGTTGCAAGATCACCCAGCTAGCCTATGATGGGTTGTCACTAGATAGGCTTAACTGTCAACTTTCCCATGGCTGCGACCTTCTCAGCCCGAGCTATACTCAAGAGTACACGATCAATGAAACCCTATGGGGAAAATCAAACTCCGACATGGTACAAGTTGCAAGATCACCCAGCTAGCCTATGATGGGCTGTCACTAGATAGGCTTAACTGTCAACTTTCCCATGGCTGCGTCATTCTCAGCCCGAGCTACACTCAAGAGTACACGATCAATGAAGCGCTAAGGGGAAAGTAGAAATCCTGCTTCATTCAAATTGCCGAGCAAGCGATCAATGAAACCCTATGGTGAAAATCAAACTCCGGCATGATACAAGTTGCAAGATCACCCAGCTAGCCTATGATGGGTTGTCACTAGATAGGCTTAACTGTTAACTTTCACATGGCTGCGACCTTCTCAGCCCGAGCTACACTCAAGAGCACACGATCAATGAAACCCTATGGGGAAAATCAAACTCCGACATGGTACAAGTTGCAAGCTCACCCAGCTGGCCTATGATGGGCTGTCACTAGATAGGCTTAACTGTCAACTTTCCCATGGCTGCGTCATTCTCAGCCCGAGCTACACTCAAGAGTACACGATCAATGAAGCGCTAAGGGGAAAGTAGAAATCCTGCTTCATACAAGTTGCCGAGTAAGCGATCAATGAAACCCTATGGTGAAAATCAAACTCCGGCATGATACAAGTTGCAAGATCACCCAGCTAGCCTATGATGGGTTGTCACTAGATAGGCTTAACTGTCAACTTTCCCATGGCTGCGACCTTCTCAGCCCGAGCTATACTCAAGAGTACACGATCAATGAAACCCTATGGGGAAAATCAAACTCCGACATGGTACAAGTTGCAAGATCACCCAGCTAGCCTATGATGGGCTGTCACTAGATAGGCTTAACTGTCAACTTTCCCATGGCTGCGTCATTCTCAGCCCGAGCTACACTCAAGAGTACACGATCAATGAAGCGCTAAGGGGAAAGTAGAAATCCTGCTTCATACAAGTTGCCGAGTAAGCGATCAATGAAACCCTATGGTGAAAATCAAACTCCGGCATGATACAAGTTGCAAGATCACCCAGCTAGCCTATGATGGGTTGTCACTAGATAGGCTTAACTGTCAACTTTCCCATGGCTGCGACCTTCTCAGCCCGAGCTATACTCAAGAGTACACGATCAATGAAACCCTATGGGGAAAATCAAACTCCGACATGGTACAAGTTGCAAGATCACCCAGCTAGCCTATGATGGGCTGTCACTAGATAGGCTTAACTGTCAACTTTCCCATGGCTGCGTCATTCTCAGCCCGAGCTACACTCAAGAGTACACGATCAATGAAGCGCTAAGGGGAAAGTAGAAATCCTGCTTCATACAAGTTGCCGAGTAAGCGATCAATGAAACCCTATGGTGAAAATCAAACTCCGGCATGATACAAGTTGCAAGATCACCCAGCTAGCCCATGATGGGTTGTCACTAGATAAGCTTAACTGTCAACTTTCCCATGGCTGCGACCTTCTCAGCCCGAGCTATACTCAAGAGTACACGATCAATGAAACCCTATGGGGAAAATCAAACTCCGACATGGTACAAGTTGCAAGCTCACCCAGCTAGCCTATGATGGGCTGTCACTAGATAGGCTTAACTGTCAACTTTCCCATGGCTGCGTCATTCTCAGCCCGATCTACACTCAAGAGTACACGATCAATGAAGCGCTAAGGGGAAAGTAGAAATCCTGCTTCATTCAAATTGCCGAGCAAGAGATCAATGAAACCCTATGGTGAAAATCAAACTCCGGCATGATACAAGTTGCAAGATCACCCAGCTAGCCTATGATGGGTTGTCACTAGATAGGCTTAACTGTCAACTTTCCCATGGCTGCGACCTTCTCAGCCCGAGCTATACTCAAGAGTACACGATCAATGAAACCCTATGGGGAAAATCAAACTCCGACATGGTACAAGTTGCAAGATCACCCAGCTAGCCTATGATGGGCTGTCACTAGATAGGCTTAACTGTCAACTTTCCCATGGCTGCGTCATTCTCAGCCCGAGCTACACTCAAGAGTACACGATCAATGAAGCGCTAAGGGGAAAGTAGAAATCCTGCTTCATTCAAATTGCCGAGCAAGCGATCAATGAAACCCTATGGTGAAAATCAAACTCCGGCATGATACAAGTTGCAAGATCACCCAGCTAGCCTATGATGGGTTGTCACTAGATAGGCTTAACTGTTAACTTTCACATGGCTGCGACCTTCTCAGCCCGAGCTACACTCAAGAGCACACGATCAATGAAACCCTATGGGGAAAATCAAACTCCGACATGGTACAAGTTGCAAGCTCACCCAGCTGGCCTATGATGGGCTGTCACTAGATAGGCTTAACTGTCAACTTTCCCATGGCTGCGTCATTCTCAGCCCGAGCTACACTCAAGAGTACACGATCAATGAAGCGCTAAGGGGAAAGTAGAAATCCTGCTTCATACAAGTTGCCGAGTAAGCGATCAATGAAACCCTATGGTGAAAATCAAACTCCGGCATGATACAAGTTGCAAGATCACCCAGCTAGCCTATGATGGGTTGTCACTAGATAGGCTTAACTGTCAACTTTCCCATGGCTGCGACCTTCTCAGCCCGAGCTATACTCAAGAGTACACGATCAATGAAACCCTATGGGGAAAATCAAACTCCGACATGGTACAAGTTGCAAGATCACCCAGCTAGCCTATGATGGGCTGTCACTAGATAGGCTTAACTGTCAACTTTCCCATGGCTGCGTCATTCTCAGCCCGAGCTACACTCAAGAGTACACGATCAATGAAGCGCTAAGGGGAAAGTAGAAATCCTGCTTCATACAAGTTGCCGAGTAAGCGATCAATGAAACCCTATGGTGAAAATTAAACTCCGGCATGATACAAGTTGCAAGATCACCCAGCTAGCCTATGATGGGTTGTCACTAGACAGGCTTAACTGTCAACTTTCCCATGGCTGCGACCTTCTCAGCCCGAGCTATACTCAAGAGTACACGATCAATGAAACCCTATGGGGAAAATCAAACTCCGACATGGTACAAGTTGCAAGATCACCCAGCTAGCCTATGATGGGCTGTCACTAGATAGGCTTAACTGTCAACTTTCCCATGGCTGCGTCATTCTCAGCCCGAGCTACACTCAAGAGTACACGATCAATGAAGCGCTAAGGGGAAAGTAGAAATCCTGCTTCATACAAGTTGCCGAGTAAGCGATCAATGAAACCCTATGGTGAAAATCAAACTCCGGCATGATACAAGTTGCAAGATCACCCAGCTAGCCCATGATGGGTTGTCACTAGATAAGCTTAACTGTCAACTTTCCCATGGCTGCGACCTTCTCAGCCCGAGCTATACTCAAGAGTACACGATCAATGAAACCCTATGGGGAAAATCAAACTCCGACATGGTACAAGTTGCAAGCTCACCCAGCTAGCCTATGATGGGCTGTCACTAGATAGGCTTAACTGTCAACTTTCCCATGGCTGCGTCATTCTCAGCCCGAGCTACACTCAAGAGTACACGATCAATGAAGCGCTAAGGGGAAAGTAGAAATCCTGCTTCATACAAGTTGCCGAGTAAGCGATCAATGAAACCCTATGGTGAAAATCAAACTCCGGCATGATACAAGTTGCAAGATCACCCAGCTAGCCTATGATGGGTTGTCACTAGATAGGCTTAACTGTCAACTTTTCCATGGCTGCGACCTTCTCAGCCCGAGCTATACTCAAGAGTACACGATCAATGAAACCCTATGGGGAAAATCAAACTCCGACATGGTACAAGTTGCAAGATCACCCAGCTAGCCTATGATGGGCTGTCACTAGATAGGCTTAACTGTCAACTTTCCCATGGCTGCGTCATTCTCAGCCCGAGCTACACTCAAGAGTACACGATCAATGAAGCGCTAAGGGGAAAGTAGAAATCCTGCTTCATACAAGTTGCCGAGTAAGCGATCAATGAAACCCTATGGTGACAATCAAACTCCGGCATGATACAAGTTGCAAGATCACCCAGCTAGCCTATGATGGGTTGTCACTAGATAGGCTTAACTGTCAACTTTCCCATGGCTGCGACCTTCTCAGCCCGAGCTATACTCAAGAGTACACGATCAATGAAACCCTATGGGGAAAATCAAACTCCGACATGGTACAAGTTGCAAGATCACCCAGCTAGCCTATGATGGGCTGTCACTAGATAGGCTTAACTGTCAACTTTCCCATGGTTGCGACATTCTCAGCCCGATCTACACTCAAGAGTACACGATCAATGAAGCGCTAAGGGGAAAGTAGAAATCCTGCTTCATTCAAGTTGCCGAGCAAGCGATCAATGAAACCCTATGGTGAAAATCAAACTCCGGCACGATACAAGTTGCAAGATCACCCAGCTAGCCTATGATGGGTTGTCACTAGATAGGCTTAACTGTCAACTTTCCCATGGCTGCGACCTTCTCAGCCCGAGCTATACTCAAGAGTACACGATCAATGAAACCCTATGGGGAAAATCAAACTCCGACATGGTACAAGTTGCAAGATCACCCAGCTAGCCTATGATGGGCTGTCACTAGATAGGCTTAACTGTCAACTTTCCCATGGCTGCGTCATTCTCAGCCCGATCTACACTCAAGAGTACACGATCAATGAAGCGCTAAGGGGAAAGTAGAAATCCTGCTTCATTCAAATTGCCGAGCAAGCGATCAATGAAACCCTATGGTGAAAATCAAACTCCGGCATGATACAAGTTGCAAGATCACCCAGCTAGCCTATGATGGGTTGTCACTAGATAGGCTTAACTGTCAACTTTCCCATGGCTGCGACCTTCTCAGCCCGAGCTATACTCAAGAGTACACGATCAATGAAACCCTATGGGGAAAATCAAACTCCGACATGGTACAAGTTGCAAGATCACCCAGCTAGCCTATGATGGGCTGTCACTAGATAGGCTTAACTGTCAACTTTCCCATGGCTGCGTCATTCTCAGCCCGAGCTACACTCAAGAGTACACGATCAATGAAGCGCTAAGGGGAAAGTAGAAATCCTGCTTCATTCAAATTGCCGAGCAAGCGATCAATGAAACCCTATGGTGAAAATCAAACTCCGGCATGATACAAGTTGCAAGATCACCCAGCTAGCCTATGATGGGTTGTCACTAGATAGGCTTAACTGTTAACTTTCACATGGCTGCGACCTTCTCAGCCCGAGCTATACTCAAGAGTACACGATCAATGAAACCCTATGGGGAAAATCAAACTCCGACATGGTACAAGTTGCAAGATCACCCAGCTAGCCTATGATGGGCTGTCACTAGATAGGCTTAACTGTCAACTTTCCCATGGCTGCGTCATTCTCAGCCCGAGCTACACTCAAGAGTACACGATCAATGAAGCGCTAAGGGGAAAGTAGAAATCCTGCTTCATACAAGTTGCCGAGTAAGCGATCAATGAAACCCTATGGTGAAAATCAAACTCCGGCATGATACAAGTTGCAAGATCACCCAGCTAGCCCATGATGGGTTGTCACTAGATAAGCTTAACTGTCAACTTTCCCATGGCTGCGACCTTCTCAGCCCGAGCTATACTCAAGAGTACACGATCAATGAAACCCTATGGGGAAAATCAAACTCCGACATGGTACAAGTTGCAAGCTCACCCAGCTAGCCTATGATGGGCTGTCACTAGATAGGCTTAACTGTCAACTTTCCCATGGCTGCGTCATTCTCAGCCAGAGCTACACTCAAGAGTACACGATCAATGAAGCGCTAAGGGGAAAGTAGAAATCCTGCTTCATACAAGTTGCCGAGTAAGCGATCAATGAAACCCTATGGTGAAAATCAAACTCCGGCATGATACAAGTTGCAAGATCACCCAGCTAGCCTATGATGGGTTGTCACTAGATAGGCTTAACTGTCAACTTTCCCATGGCTGCGACCTTCTCAGCCCGAGCTATACTCAAGAGTACACGATCAATGAAACCCTATGGGGAAAATCAAACTCCGACATGGTACAAGTTGCAAGATCACCCAGCTAGCCTATGATGGGCTGTCACTAGATAGGCTTAACTGTCAACTTTCCCATGGCTGCGTCATTCTCAGCCCGAGCTACACTCAAGAGTACACGATCAATGAAGCGCTAAGGGGAAAGTAGAAATCCTGCTTCATACAAGTTGCCGAGTAAGCGATCAATGAAACCCTATGGTGAAAATCAAACTCCGGCATGATACAAGTTGCAAGATCACCCAGCTAGCCTATGATGGGTTGTCACTAGATAGGCTTAACTGTCAACTTTCCCATGGCTGCGACCTTCTCAGCCCGAGCTATACTCAAGAGTACACGATCAATGAAACCCTATGGGGAAAATCAAACTCCGACATGGTACAAGTTGCAAGATCACCCAGATAGCCTATGATGGGCTGTCACTAGATAGGCTTAACTGTCAACTTTCCCATGGTTGCGACATTCTCAGCCCGATCTACACTCAAGAGTACACGATCAATGAAGCGCTAAGGGGAAAGTAGAAATCCTGCTTCATTCAAGTTGCCGAGCAAGCGATCAATGAAACCCTATGGTGAAAATCAAACTCCGGCACGATACAAGTTGCAAGATCACCCAGCTAGCCTATGATGGGTTGTCACTAGATAGGCTTAACTGTCAACTTTCCCATGGCTGCGACCTTCTCAGCCCGAGCTATACTCAAGAGTACACGATCAATGAAACCCTATGGGGAAAATCAAACTCCGACATGGTACAAGTTGCAAGATCACCCAGCTAGCCTATGATGGGCTGTCACTAGATAGGCTTAACTGTCAACTTTCCCATGGCTGCGTCATTCTCAGCCCGATCTACACTCAAGAGTACACGATCAATGAAGCGCTAAGGGGAAAGTAGAAAACCTGCTTCATTCAAATTGCCGAGCAAGCGATCAATGAAACCCTATGGTGAAAATCAAACTCCGGCATGATACAAGTTGCAAGATCACCCAGCTAGCCTATGATGGGTTGTCACTAGATAGGCTTAACTGTCAACTTTCCCATGGCTGCGACCTTCTCAGCCCGAGCTATACTCAAGAGTACACGATCAATGAAACCCTATGGGGAAAATCAAACTCCGACATGGTACAAGTTGCAAGATCACCCAGCTAGCCTATGATGGGCTGTCACTAGATAGGCTTAACTGTCAACTTTCCCATGGCTGCGTCATTCTCAGCCCGAGCTACACTCAAGAGTACACGATCAATGAAGCGCTAAGGGGAAAGTAGAAATCCTACTTCATTCAAATTGCCGAGCAAGCGATCAATGAAACCCTATGGTGAAAATCAAACTCCGGCATGATACAAGTTGCAAGATCACCCAGCTAGCCTATGATGGGTTGTCACTAGATAGGCTTAACTGTTAACTTTCACATGGCTGCGACCTTCTCAGCCCGAGCTACACTCAAGAGCACACGATCAATGAAACCCTATGGGGAAAATCAAACTCCGACATGGTACAAGTTGCAAGCTCACCCAGCTGGCCTATGATGGGCTGTCACTAGATAGGCTTAACTGTCAACTTTCCCATGGCTGCGTCATTCTCAGCCCGAGCTACACTCAAGAGTACACGATCAATGAAGCGCTAAGGGGAAAGTAGAAATCCTGCTTCATACAAGTTGCCGAGTAAGCGATCAATGAAACCCTATGTTGAAAATCAAACTCCGGCATGATACAAGTTGCAAGATCACCCAGCTAGCCTATGATGGGTTGTCACTAGATAGGCTTAACTGTCAACTTTCCCATGGCTGCGACCTTCTCAGCCCGAGCTATACTCAAGAGTACACGATCAATGAAACCCTATGGGGAAAATCAAACTCCGACATGGTACAAGTTGCAAGATCACCCAGCTAGCCTATGATGGGCTGTCACTAGATAGGCTTAACTGTCAACTTTCCCATGGCTGCGTCATTCTCAGCCCGAGCTACACTCAAGAGTACACGATCAATGAAGCGCTAAGGGTAAAGTAGAAATCCTGCTTCATACAAGTTGCCGAGTAAGCGATCAATGAAACCCTATGGTGAAAATCAAACTCCGGCATGATACAAGTTGCAAGATCACCCAGCTAGCCTATGATGGGTTGTCACTAGATAGGCTTAACTGTCAACTTTCCCATGGCTGCGACCTTCTCAGCCCGAGCTATACTCAAGAGTACACGATCAAT
This sequence comes from Leptodactylus fuscus, assembly GCF_031893055.1. NCBI lineage: Eukaryota > Metazoa > Chordata > Amphibia > Anura > Leptodactylidae > Leptodactylus > Leptodactylus fuscus. The sequence continues at coordinate 127,699 of NW_027440298.1, forward strand.
GAAACCCTATGGGGAAAATCAAACTCCGACATGGTACAAGTTGCAAGATCACCCAGCTAGCCTATGATGGGCTGTCACTAGATAGGCTTAACTGTCAACTTTCCCATGGCTGCGTCATTCTCAGCCCGAGCTACACTCAAGAGTACACGATCAATGAAGCGCTAAGGGGAAAGTAGAAATCCTGCTTCATACAAGTTGCCGAGTAAGCGATCAATGAAACCCTATGGTGAAAATCAAACTCCGGCATGATACAAGTTGCAAGATCACCCAGCTAGCCTATGATGGGTTGTCACTAGATAGGCTTAACTGTCAACTTTCCCATGGCTGCGACCTTCTCAGCCCGAGCTATACTCAAGAGTACACGATCAATGAAACCCTATGGGGAAAATCAAACTCCGACATGGTACAAGTTGCAAGATCACCCAGCTAGCCTATGATGGGCTGTCACTAGATAGGCTTAACTGTCAACTTTCCCATGGCTGCGTCATTCTCAGCCCGAGCTACACTCAAGAGTACACGATCAATGAAGCGCTAAGGGGAAAGTAGAAATCCTGCTTCATACAAGTTGCCGAGTAAGCGATCAATGAAACCCTATGGTGAAAATCAAACTCCGGCATGATACAAGTTGCAAGATCACCCAGCTAGCCCATGATGGGTTGTCACTAGATAAGCTTAACTGTCAACTTTCCCATGGCTGCGACCTTCTCAGCCCGAGCTATACTCAAGAGTACACGATCAATGAAACCCTATGGGGAAAATCAAACTCCGACATGGTACAAGTTGCAAGCTCACCCAGCTAGCCTATGATGGGCTGTCACTAGATAGGCTTAACTGTCAACTTTCCCATGGCTGCGTCATTCTCAGCCCGAGCTACACTCAAGAGTACACGATCAATGAAGCGCTAAGGGGAAAGTAGAAATCCTGCTTCATACAAGTTGCCGAGTAAGCGATCAATGAAACCCTATGGTGAAAATCAAACTCCGGCATGATACAAGTTGCAAGATCACCCAGCTAGCCTATGATGGGTTGTCACTAGATAGGCTTAACTGTCAACTTTCCCATGGCTGCGACCTTCTCAGCCCGAGCTATACTCAAGAGTACACGATCAATGAAACCCTATGGGGAAAATCAAACTCCGACATGGTACAAGTTGCAAGATCACCCAGCTAGCCTATGATGGGCTGTCACTAGATAGGCTTAACTGTCAACTTTCCCATGGTTGCGACATTCTCAGCCCGATCTACACTCAAGAGTACACGATCAATGAAGCGCTAAGGGGAAAGTAGAAATCCTGCTTCATTCAAGTTGCCGAGCAAGCGATCAATGAAACCCTATGGTGAAAATCAAACTCCGGCATGATACAAGTTGCAAGATCACCCAGCTAGCCTATGATGGGTTGTCACTAGATAGGCTTAACTGTTAACTTTCACATGGCTGCGACCTTCTCAGCCCGAGCTACACTCAAGAGCACACGATCAATGAAACCCTATGGGGAAAATCAAACTCCGACATGGTACAAGTTGCAAGATCACCCAGCTAGCCTATGATGGGCTGTCACTAGATAGGCTTAACTGTCAACTTTCCCATGGCTGCGTCATTCTCAGCCCGAGCTACACTCAAGAGTACACGATCAATGAAGCGCTAAGGGGAAAGTAGAAATCCTGCTTCATACAAGTTGCCGAGTAAGCGATCAATGAAACCCTATGGTGAAAATCAAACTCCGGCATGATACAAGTTGCAAGATCACCCAGCTAGCCTATGATGGGTTGTCACTAGATAGGCTTAACTGTCAACTTTCCCATGGCTGCGACCTTCTCAGCCCGAGCTATACTCAAGAGTACACGATCAATGAAACCCTATGGGGAAAATCAAACTCCGACATGGTACAAGTTGCAAGATCACCCAGCTAGCCTATGATGGGCTGTCACTAGATAGGCTTAACTGTCAACTTTCCCATGGCTGCGTCATTCTCAGCCCGAGCTACACTCAAGAGTACACGATCAATGACGCGCTAAGGGGAAAGTAGAAATCCTGCTTCATACAAGTTGCCGAGTAAGCGATCAATGAAACCCTATGGTGAAAATCAAACTCCGGCATGATACAAGTTGCAAGATCACCCAGCTAGCCTATGATGGGTTGTCACTAGATAGGCTTAACTGTCAACTTTCCCATGGCTGCGTCATTCTCAGCCCGAGCTACACTCAAGAGTACACGATCAATGAAGCGCTAAGGGGAAAGTAGAAATCCTGCTTCATACAAGTTGCCGAGTAAGCGATCAATGAAACCCTATGGTGAAAATCAAACTCCGGCATAATACAAGTTGCAAGAATACCCAGCTAGCCTATGATGGGTTGTCACTAGATAGGCTTAACTGTCAACTTTCCCATGGCTGCGACCTTCTCAGCCCGAGCTATACTCAAGAGTACACGATCAATGAAACCCTATGGGGAAAATCAAACTCCGACATGGTACAAGTTGCAAGATCACCCAGCTAGCCTATGATGGGCTGTCACTAGATAGGCTTAACTGTCAACTTTCCCATGGCTGCGTCATTCTCAGCCCGAGCTACACTCAAGAGTACACGATCAATGAAGCGCTAAGGGGAAAGTAGAAATCCTGCTTCATTCAAATTGCCGAGCAAGCGATCAATGAAACCCTATGGTGAAAATCAAACTCCGGCATGATACAAGTTGCAAGATCACCCAGCTAGCCTATGATGGGTTGTCACTAGATAGGCTTAACTGTTAACTTTCACATGGCTGCGACCTTCTCAGCCCGAGCTACACTCAAGAGCACACGATCAATGAAACCCTATGGGGAAAATCAAACTCCGACATGGTACAAGTTGCAAGCTCACCCAGCTGGCCTATGATGGGCTGTCACTAGATAGGCTTAACTGTCAACTTTCCCATGGCTGCGTCATTCTCAGCCCGAGCTACACTCAAGAGTACACGATCAATGAAGCGCTAAGGGGAAAGTAGAAATCCTGCTTCATACAAGTTGCCGAGTAAGCGATCAATGAAACCCTATGGTGAAAATCAAACTCCGGCATGATACAAGTTGCAAGATCACCCAGCTAGCCTATGATGGGTTGTCACTAGATAGGCTTAACTGTCAACTTTCCCATGGCTGCGACCTTCTCAGCCCGAGCTATACTCAAGAGTACACGATCAATGAAACCCTATGGGGAAAATCAAACTCCGACATGGTACAAGTTGCAAGATCACCCAGCTAGCCTATGATGGGCTGTCACTAGATAGGCTTAACTGTCAACTTTCCCATGGCTGCGTCATTCTCAGCCCGAGCTACACTCAAGAGTACACGATCAATGAAGCGCTAAGGGGAAAGTAGAAATCCTGCTTCATACAAGTTGCCGAGTAAGCGATCAATGAAACCCTATGGTGAAAATCAAACTCCGGCATGATACAAGTTGCAAGATCACCCAGCTAGCCTATGATGGGTTGTCACTAGATAGGCTTAACTGTCAACTTTCCCATGGCTGCGACCTTCTCAGCCCGAGCTATACTCAAGAGTACACGATCAATGAAACCCTATGGGGAAAATCAAACTCCGACATGGTACAAGTTGCAAGATCACCCAGCTAGCCTATGATGGGCTGTCACTAGATAGGCTTAACTGTCAACTTTCCCATGGCTGCGTCATTCTCAGCCCGAGCTACACTCAAGAGTACACGATCAATGAAGCGCTAAGGGGAAAGTAGAAATCCTGCTTCATACAAGTTGCCGAGTAAGCGATCAATGAAACCCTATGGTGAAAATCAAACTCCGGCATGATACAAGTTGCAAGATCACCCAGCTAGCCCATGATGGGTTGTCACTAGATAAGCTTAACTGTCAACTTTCCCATGGCTGCGACCTTCTCAGCCCGAGCTATACTCAAGAGTACACGATCAATGAAACCCTATGGGGAAAATCAAACTCCGACATGGTACAAGTTGCAAGCTCACCCAGCTAGCCTATGATGGGCTGTCACTAGATAGGCTTAACTGTCAACTTTCCCATGGCTGCGTCATTCTCAGCCAGAGCTACACTCAAGAGTACACGATCAATGAAGCGCTAAGGGGAAAGTAGAAATCCTGCTTCATACAAGTTGCCGAGTAAGCGATCAATGAAACCCTATGGTGAAAATCAAACTCCGGCATGATACAAGTTGCAAGATCACCCAGCTAGCCTATGATGGGTTGTCACTAGATAGGCTTAACTGTCAACTTTCCCATGGCTGCGACCTTCTCAGCCCGAGCTATACTCAAGAGTACACGATCAATGAAACCCTATGGGGAAAATCAAACTCCGACATGGTACAAGTTGCAAGATCACCCAGCTAGCCTATGATGGGCTGTCACTAGATAGGCTTAACTGTCAACTTTCCCATGGCTGCGTCATTCTCAGCCCGAGCTACACTCAAGAGTACACGATCAATGAAGCGCTAAGGGGAAAGTAGAAATCCTGCTTCATACAAGTTGCCGAGTAAGCGATCAATGAAACCCTATGGTGAAAATCAAACTCCGGCATGATACAAGTTGCAAGATCACCCAGCTAGCCTATGATGGGTTGTCACTAGATAGGCTTAACTGTCAACTTTCCCATGGCTGCGACCTTCTCAGCCCGAGCTATACTCAAGAGTACACGATCAATGAAACCCTATGGGGAAAATCAAACTCCGACATGGTACAAGTTGCAAGATCACCCAGCTAGCCTATGATGGGCTGTCACTAGATAGGCTTAACTGTCAACTTTCCCATGGCTGCGTCATTCTCAGCCCGATCTACACTCAAGAGTACACGATCAATGAAGCGCTAAGGGGAAAGTAGAAATCCTGCTTCATTCAAATTGCCGAGCAAGCGATCAATGAAACCCTATGGTGAAAATCAAACTCCGGCATGATACAAGTTGCAAGATCACCCAGCTAGCCTATGATGGGTTGTCACTAGATAGGCTTAACTGTCAACTTTCCCATGGCTGCGACCTTCTCAGCCCGAGCTATACTCAAGAGTACACGATCAATGAAACCCTATGGGGAAAATCAAACTCCGACATGGTACAAGTTGCAAGATCACCCAGCTAGCCTATGATGGGCTGTCACTAGATAGGCTTAACTGTCAACTTTCCCATGGCTGCGTCATTCTCAGCCCGAGCTACACTCAAGAGTACACGATCAATGAAGCGCTAAGGGGAAAGTAGAAATCCTGCTTCATACAAGTTGCCGAGTAAGCGATCAATGAAACCCTATGGTGAAAATCAAACTCCGGCATGATACAAGTTGCAAGATCACCCAGCTAGCCCATGATGGGTTGTCACTAGATAAGCTTAACTGTCAACTTTCCCATGGCTGCGACCTTCTCAGCCCGAGCTATACTCAAGAGTACACGATCAATGAAACCCTATGGGGAAAATCAAACTCCGACATGGTACAAGTTGCAAGCTCACCCAGCTAGCCTATGATGGGCTGTCACTAGATAGGCTTAACTGTCAACTTTCCCATGGCTGCGTCATTCTCAGCCCGATCTACACTCAAGAGTACACGATCAATGAAGCGCTAAGGGGAAAGTAGAAATCCTGCTTCATTCAAATTGCCGAGCAAGAGATCAATGAAACCCTATGGTGAAAATCAAACTCCGGCATGATACAAGTTGCAAGATCACCCAGCTAGCCTATGATGGGTTGTCACTAGATAGGCTTAACTGTCAACTTTCCCATGGCTGCGACCTTCTCAGCCCGAGCTATACTCAAGAGTACACGATCAATGAAACCCTATGGGGAAAATCAAACTCCGACATGGTACAAGTTGCAAGATCACCCAGCTAGCCTATGATGAGCTGTCACTAGATAGGCTTAACTGTCAACTTTCCCATGGCTGCGTCATTCTCAGCCCGAGCTACACTCAAGAGTACACGATCAATGAAGCGCTAAGGGGAAAGTAGAAATCCTGCTTCATTCAAATTGCCGAGCAAGCGATCAATGAAACCCTATGGTGAAAATCAAACTCCGGCATGATACAAGTTGCAAGATCACCCAGCTAGCCTATGATGGGTTGTCACTAGATAGGCTTAACTGTTAACTTTCACATGGCTGCGACCTTCTCAGCCCGAGCTACACTCAAGAGCACACGATCAATGAAACCCTATGGGGAAAATCAAACTCCGACATGGTACAAGTTGCAAGCTCACCCAGCTGGCCTATGATGGGCTGTCACTAGATAGGCTTAACTGTCAACTTTCCCATGGCTGCGTCATTCTCAGCCCGAGCTACACTCAAGAGTACACGATCAATGAAGCGCTAAGGGGAAAGTAGAAATCCTGCTTCATACAAGTTGCCGAGTAAGCGATCAATGAAACCCTATGGTGAAAATCAAACTCCGGCATGATACAAGTTGCAAGATCACCCAGCTAGCCTATGATGGGTTGTCACTAGATAGGCTTAACTGTCAACTTTCCCATGGCTGCGACCTTCTCAGCCCGAGCTATACTCAAGAGTACACGATCAATGAAACCCTATGGGGAAAATCAAACTCCGACATGGTACAAGTTGCAAGATCACCCAGCTAGCCTATGATGGGCTGTCACTAGATAGGCTTAACTGTCAACTTTCCCATGGCTGCGTCATTCTCAGCCCGAGCTACACTCAAGAGTACACGATCAATGAAGCGCTAAGGGGAAAGTAGAAATCCTGCTTCATACAAGTTGCCGAGTAAGCGATCAATGAAACCCTATGGTGAAAATTAAACTCCGGCATGATACAAGTTGCAAGATCACCCAGCTAGCCTATGATGGGTTGTCACTAGACAGGCTTAACTGTCAACTTTCCCATGGCTGCGACCTTCTCAGCCCGAGCTATACTCAAGAGTACACGATCAATGAAACCCTATGGGGAAAATCAAACTCCGACATGGTACAAGTTGCAAGATCACCCAGCTAGCCTATGATGGGCTGTCACTAGATAGGCTTAACTGTCAACTTTCCCATGGCTGCGTCATTCTCAGCCCGAGCTACACTCAAGAGTACACGATCAATGAAGCGCTAAGGGGAAAGTAGAAATCCTGCTTCATACAAGTTGCCGAGTAAGCGATCAATGAAACCCTATGGTGAAAATCAAACTCCGGCATGATACAAGTTGCAAGATCACCCAGCTAGCCCATGATGGGTTGTCACTAGATAAGCTTAACTGTCAACTTTCCCATGGCTGCGACCTTCTCAGCCCGAGCTATACTCAAGAGTACACGATCAATGAAACCCTATGGGGAAAATCAAACTCCGACATGGTACAAGTTGCAAGCTCACCCAGCTAGCCTATGATGGGCTGTCACTAGATAGGCTTAACTGTCAACTTTCCCATGGCTGCGTCATTCTCAGCCCGAGCTACACTCAAGAGTACACGATCAATGAAGCGCTAAGGGGAAAGTAGAAATCCTGCTTCATACAAGTTGCCGAGTAAGCGATCAATGAAACCCTATGGTGAAAATCAAACTCCGGCATGATACAAGTTGCAAGATCACCCAGCTAGCCTATGATGGGTTGTCACTAGATAGGCTTAACTGTCAACTTTTCCATGGCTGCGACCTTCTCAGCCCGAGCTATACTCAAGAGTACACGATCAATGAAACCCTATGGGGAAAATCAAACTCCGACATGGTACAAGTTGCAAGATCACCCAGCTAGCCTATGATGGGCTGTCACTAGATAGGCTTAACTGTCAACTTTCCCATGGCTGCGTCATTCTCAGCCCGAGCTACACTCAAGAGTACACGATCAATGAAGCGCTAAGGGGAAAGTAGAAATCCTGCTTCATACAAGTTGCCGAGTAAGCGATCAATGAAACCCTATGGTGACAATCAAACTCCGGCATGATACAAGTTGCAAGATCACCCAGCTAGCCTATGATGGGTTGTCACTAGATAGGCTTAACTGTCAACTTTCCCATGGCTGCGACCTTCTCAGCCCGAGCTATACTCAAGAGTACACGATCAATGAAACCCTATGGGGAAAATCAAACTCCGACATGGTACAAGTTGCAAGATCACCCAGCTAGCCTATGATGGGCTGTCACTAGATAGGCTTAACTGTCAACTTTCCCATGGTTGCGACATTCTCAGCCCGATCTACACTCAAGAGTACACGATCAATGAAGCGCTAAGGGGAAAGTAGAAATCCTGCTTCATTCAAGTTGCCGAGCAAGCGATCAATGAAACCCTATGGTGAAAATCAAACTCCGGCACGATACAAGTTGCAAGATCACCCAGCTAGCCTATGATGGGTTGTCACTAGATAGGCTTAACTGTCAACTTTCCCATGGCTGCGACCTTCTCAGCCCGAGCTATACTCAAGAGTACACGATCAATGAAACCCTATGGGGAAAATCAAACTCCGACATGGTACAAGTTGCAAGATCACCCAGCTAGCCTATGATGGGCTGTCACTAGATAGGCTTAACTGTCAACTTTCCCATGGCTGCGTCATTCTCAGCCCGATCTACACTCAAGAGTACACGATCAATGAAGCGCTAAGGGGAAAGTAGAAATCCTGCTTCATTCAAATTGCCGAGCAAGCGATCAATGAAACCCTATGGTGAAAATCAAACTCCGGCATGATACAAGTTGCAAGATCACCCAGCTAGCCTATGATGGGTTGTCACTAGATAGGCTTAACTGTCAACTTTCCCATGGCTGCGACCTTCTCAGCCCGAGCTATACTCAAGAGTACACGATCAATGAAACCCTATGGGGAAAATCAAACTCCGACATGGTACAAGTTGCAAGATCACCCAGCTAGCCTATGATGGGCTGTCACTAGATAGGCTTAACTGTCAACTTTCCCATGGCTGCGTCATTCTCAGCCCGAGCTACACTCAAGAGTACACGATCAATGAAGCGCTAAGGGGAAAGTAGAAATCCTGCTTCATTCAAATTGCCGAGCAAGCGATCAATGAAACCCTATGGTGAAAATCAAACTCCGGCATGATACAAGTTGCAAGATCACCCAGCTAGCCTATGATGGGTTGTCACTAGATAGGCTTAACTGTTAACTTTCACATGGCTGCGACCTTCTCAGCCCGAGCTATACTCAAGAGTACACGATCAATGAAACCCTATGGGGAAAATCAAACTCCGACATGGTACAAGTTGCAAGATCACCCAGCTAGCCTATGATGGGCTGTCACTAGATAGGCTTAACTGTCAACTTTCCCATGGCTGCGTCATTCTCAGCCCGAGCTACACTCAAGAGTACACGATCAATGAAGCGCTAAGGGGAAAGTAGAAATCCTGCTTCATACAAGTTGCCGAGTAAGCGATCAATGAAACCCTATGGTGAAAATCAAACTCCGGCATGATACAAGTTGCAAGATCACCCAGCTAGCCCATGATGGGTTGTCACTAGATAAGCTTAACTGTCAACTTTCCCATGGCTGCGACCTTCTCAGCCCGAGCTATACTCAAGAGTACACGATCAATGAAACCCTATGGGGAAAATCAAACTCCGACATGGTACAAGTTGCAAGCTCACCCAGCTAGCCTATGATGGGCTGTCACTAGATAGGCTTAACTGTCAACTTTCCCATGGCTGCGTCATTCTCAGCCAGAGCTACACTCAAGAGTACACGATCAATGAAGCGCTAAGGGGAAAGTAGAAATCCTGCTTCATACAAGTTGCCGAGTAAGCGATCAATGAAACCCTATGGTGAAAATCAAACTCCGGCATGATACAAGTTGCAAGATCACCCAGCTAGCCTATGATGGGTTGTCACTAGATAGGCTTAACTGTCAACTTTCCCATGGCTGCGACCTTCTCAGCCCGAGCTATACTCAAGAGTACACGATCAATGAAACCCTATGGGGAAAATCAAACTCCGACATGGTACAAGTTGCAAGATCACCCAGCTAGCCTATGATGGGCTGTCACTAGATAGGCTTAACTGTCAACTTTCCCATGGTTGCGACATTCTCAGCCCGATCTACACTCAAGAGTACACGATCAATGAAGCGCTAAGGGGAAAGTAGAAATCCTGCTTCATTCAAGTTGCCGAGCAAGCGATCAATGAAACCCTATGGTGAAAATCAAACTCCGGCATGATACAAGTTGCAAGATCACCCAGCTAGCCTATGATGGGTTGTCACTAGATAGGCTTAACTGTCAACTTTCCCATGGCTGCGACCTTCTCAGCCCGAGCTATACTCAAGAGTACACGATCAATGAAACCCTATGGGGAAAATCAAACTCCGACATGGTACAAGTTGCAAGATCACCCAGCTAGCCTATGATGGGCTGTCACTAGATAGGCTTAACTGTCAACTTTCCCATGGCTGCGTCATTCTCAGCCCGATCTACACTCAAGAGTACACGATCAATGAAGCGCTAAGGGGAAAGTAGAAATCCTGCTTCATTCAAATTGCCGAGCAAGCGATCAATGAAACCCTATGGTGAAAATCAAACTCCGGCATGATACAAGTTGCAAGATCACCCAGCTAGCCTATGATGGGTTGTCACTAGATAGGCTTAACTGTCAACTTTCCCATGGCTGCGACCTTCTCAGCCCGAGCTATACTCAAGAGTACACGATCAATGAAACCCTATGGGGAAAATCAAACTCCGACATGGTACAAGTTGCAAGATCACCCAGCTAGCCTATGATGGGCTGTCACTAGATAGGCTTAACTGTCAACTTTCCCATGGCTGCGTCATTCTCAGCCCGAGCTACACTCAAGAGTACACGATCAATGAAGCGCTAAGGGGAAAGTAGAAATCCTGCTTCATTCAAATTGCCGAGCAAGCGATCAATGAAACCCTATGGTGAAAATCAAACTCCGGCATGATACAAGTTGCAAGATCACCCAGCTAGCCTATGATGGGTTGTCACTAGATAGGCTTAACTGTTAACTTTCACATGGCTGCGACCTTCTCAGCCCGAGCTACACTCAAGAGCACACGATCAATGAAACCCTATGGGGAAAATCAAACTCCGACATGGTACAAGTTGCAAGCTCACCCAGCTGGCCTATGATGGGCTGTCACTAGATAGGCTTAACTGTCAACTTTCCCATGGCTGCGTCATTCTCAGCCCGAGCTACACTCAAGAGTACACGATCAATGAAGCGCTAAGGGGAAAGTAGAAATCCTGCTTCATACAAGTTGCCGAGTAAGCGATCAATGAAACCCTATGGTGAAAATCAAACTCCGGCATGATACAAGTTGCAAGATCACCCAGCTAGCCTATGATGGGTTGTCACTAGATAGGCTTAACTGTCAACTTTCCCATGGCTGCGACCTTCTCAGCCCGAGCTATACTCAAGAGTACACGATCAATGAAACCCTATGGGGAAAATCAAACTCCGACATGGTACAAGTTGCAAGATCACCCAGCTAGCCTATGATGGGCTGTCACTAGATAGGCTTAACTGTCAACTTTCCCATGGCTGCGTCATTCTCAGCCCGAGCTACACTCAAGAGTACACGATCAATGAAGCGCTAAGGGGAAAGTAGAAATCCTGCTTCATACAAGTTGCCGAGTAAGCGATCAATGAAACCCTATGGTGAAAATCAAACTCCGGCATGATACAAGTTGCAAGATCACCCAGCTAGCCTATGATGGGTTGTCACTAGATAGGCTTAACTGTCAACTTTCCCATGGCTGCGACCTTCTCAGCCCGAGCTATACTCAAGAGTACACGATCAATGAAACCCTATGGGGAAAATCAAACTCCGACATGGTACAAGTTGCAAGATCACCCAGCTAGCCTATGATGGGCTGTCACTAGATAGGCTTAACTGTCAACTTTCCCATGGCTGCGTCATTCTCAGCCCGAGCTACACTCAAGAGTACACGATCAATGAAGCGCTAAGGGGAAAGTAGAAATCCTGCTTCATACAAGTTGCCGAGTAAGCGATCAATGAAACCCTATGGTGAAAATCAAACTCCGGCATGATACAAGTTGCAAGATCACCCAGCTAGCCCATGATGGGTTGTCACTAGATAAGCTTAACTGTCAACTTTCCCATGGCTGCGACCTTCTCAGCCCGAGCTATACTCAAGAGTACACGATCAATGAAACCCTATGGGGAAAATCAAACTCCGACATGGTACAAGTTGCAAGCTCACCCAGCTAGCCTATGATGGGCTGTCACTAGATAGGCTTAACTGTCAACTTTCCCATGGCTGCGTCATTCTCAGCCAGAGCTACACTCAAGAGTACACGATCAATGAAGCGCTAAGGGGAAAGTAGAAATCCTGCTTCATACAAGTTGCCGAGTAAGCGATCAATGAAACCCTATGGTGAAAATCAAACTCCGGCATGATACAAGTTGCAAGATCACCCAGCTAGCCTATGATGGGTTGTCACTAGATAGGCTTAACTGTCAACTTTCCCATGGCTGCGACCTTCTCAGCCCGCGCTATACTCAAGAGTACACGATCAATGAAACCCTATGGGGAAAATCAAACTCCGACATGGTACAAGTTGCAAGATCACCCAGCTAGCCTATGATGGGCTGTCACTAGATAGGCTTAACTGTCAACTTTCCCATGGCTGCGTCATTCTCAGCCCGAGCTACACTCAAGAGTACACGATCAATGAAGCGCTAAGGGGAAAGTAGAAATCCTGCTTCATACAAGTTGCCGAGTAAGCGATCAATGAAACCCTATGGTGAAAATCAAACTCCGGCATGATACAAGTTGCAAGATCACCCAGCTAGCCTATGATGGGTTGTCACTAGATAGGCTTAACTGTCAACTTTCCCATGGCTGCGACCTTCTCAGCCCGAGCTATACTCAAGAGTACACGATCAATGAAACCCTATGGGGAAAATCAAACTCCGACATGGTACAAGTTGCAAGATCACCCAGATAGCCTATGATGGGCTGTCACTAGATAGGCTTAACTGTCAACTTTCCCATGGTTGCGACATTCTCAGCCCGATCTACACTCAAGAGTACACGATCAATGAAGCGCTAAGGGGAAAGAAGAAATCCTGCTTCATTCAAGTTGCCGAGCAAGCGATCAATGAAACCCTATGGTGAAAATCAAACTCCGGCACGATACAAGTTGCAAGATCACCCAGCTAGCCTATGATGGGTTGTCACTAGATAGGCTTAACTGTCAACTTTCCCATGGCTGCGACCTTCTCAGCCCGAGCTATACTCAAGAGTACACGATCAATGAAACCCTATGGGGAAAATCAAACTCCGACATGGTACAAGTTGCAAGATCACCCAGCTAGCCTATGATGGGCTGTCACTAGATAGGCTTAACTGTCAACTTTCCCATGGCTGCGTCATTCTCAGCCCGATCTACACTCAAGAGTACACGATCAATGAAGCGCTAAGGGGAAAGTAGAAATCCTGCTTCATTCAAATTGCCGAGCAAGCGATCAATGAAACCCTATGGTGAAAATCAAACTCCGGCATGATACAAGTTGCAAGATCACCCAGCTAGCCTATGATGGGTTGTCACTAGATAGGCTTAACTGTCAACTTTCCCATGGCTGCGACCTTCTCAGCCCGAGCTATACTCAAGAGTACACGATCAATGAAACCCTATGGGGAAAATCAAACTCCGACATGGTACAAGTTGCAAGATCACCCAGCTAGCCTATGATGGGCTGTCACTAGATAGGCTTAACTGTCAACTTTCCCATGGCTGCGTCATTCTCAGCCCGAGCTACACTCAAGAGTACACGATCAATGAAGCGCTAAGGGGAAAGTAGAAATCCTACTTCATTCAAATTGCCGAGCAAGCGATCAATGAAACCCTATGGTGAAAATCAAACTCCGGCATGATACAAGTTGCAAGATCACCCAGCTAGCCTATGATGGGTTGTCACTAGATAGGCTTAACTGTTAACTTTCACATGGCTGCGACCTTCTCAGCCCGAGCTACACTCAAGAGCACACGATCAATGAAACCCTATGGGGAAAATCAAACTCCGACATGGTACAAGTTGCAAGCTCACCCAGCTGGCCTATGATGGGCTGTCACTAGATAGGCTTAACTGTCAACTTTCCCATGGCTGCGTCATTCTCAGTCCGAGCTACACTCAAGAGTACACGATCAATGAAGCGCTAAGGGGAAAGTAGAAATCCTGCTTCATACAAGTTGCCGAGTAAGCGATCAATGAAACCCTATGTTGAAAATCAAACTCCGGCATGATACAAGTTGCAAGATCACCCAGCTAGCCTATGATGGGTTGTCACTAGATAGGCTTAACTGTCAACTTTCCCATGGCTGCGACCTTCTCAGCCCGAGCTATACTCAAGAGTACACGATCAATGAAACCCTATGGGGAAAATCAAACTCCGACATGGTACAAGTTGCAAGATCACCCAGCTAGCCTATGATGGGCTGTCACTAGATAGGCTTAACTGTCAACTTTCCCATGGCTGCGTCATTCTCAGCCCGAGCTACACTCAAGAGTACACGATCAATGAAGCGCTAAGGGGAAAGTAGAAATCCTGCTTCATACAAGTTGCCGAGTAAGCGATCAATGAAACCCTATGGTGAAAATCAAACTCCGGCATGATACAAGTTGCAAGATCACCCAGCTAGCCTATGATGGGTTGTCACTAGATAGGCTTAACTGTCAACTTTCCCATGGCTGCGACCTTCTCAGCCCGAGCTATACTCAAGAGTACACGATCAATGAAACCCTATGGGGAAAATCAAACTCCGACATGGTACAAGTTGCAACATCACCCAGCTAGCCTATGATGGGCTGTCACTAGATAGGCTTAACTGTCAACTTTCCCATGGTTGCGACATTCTCAGCCCGATCTACACTCAAGAGTACACGATCAATGAAGCGCTAAGGGGAAAGTAGAAATCCTGCTTCATTCAAGTTGCCGAGCAAGCGATCAATGAAACCCTATGGTGAAAATCAAACTCCGGCATGATACAAGTTGCAAGATCACCCAGCTAGCCTATGATGGGTTGTCACTAGATAGGCTTAACTGTCAACTTTCCCATGGCTGCGACCTTCTCAGCCCGAGCTATACTCAAGAGTACACGATCAATGAAACCCTATGGGGAAAATCAAACTCCGACATGGTACAAGTTGCAAGATCACCCAGCTAGCCTATGATGGGCTGTCACTAGATAGGCTTAACTGTCAACTTTCCCATGGCTGCGTCATTCTCAGCCCGATCTACACTCAAGAGTACACGATCAATGAAGCGCTAAGGGGAAAGTAGAAATCCTGCTTCATTCAAATTGCCGAGCAAGCGATCAATGAAACCCTATGGTGAAAATCAAACTCCGGCATGATACAAGTTGCAAGATCACCCAGCTAGCCTATGATGGGTTGTCACTAGATAGGCTTAACTGTCAACTTTCCCATGGCTGCGACCTTCTCAGCCCGAGCTATACTCAAGAGTACACGATCAATGAAACCCTATGGGGAAAATCAAACTCCGACATGGTACAAGTTGCAAGATCACCCAGCTAGCCTATGATGGGCTGTCACTAGATAGGCTTAACTGTCAACTTTCCCATGGCTGCGTCATTCTCAGCCCGAGCTACACTCAAGAGTACACGATCAATGAAGCGCTAAGGGGAAAGTAGAAATCCTGCTTCATTCAAATTGCCGAGCAAGCGATCAATGAAACCCTATGGTGAAAATCAAACTCCGGCATGATACAAGTTGCAAGATCACCCAGCTAGCCTATGATGGGTTGTCACTAGATAGGCTTAACTGTTAACTTTCACATGGCTGCGACCTTCTCAGCCCGAGCTACACTCAAGAGCACACGATCAATGAAACCCTATGGGGAAAATCAAACTCCGACATGGTACAAGTTGCAAGCTCACCCAGCTGGCCTATGATGGGCTGTCACTAGATAGGCTTAACTGTCAACTTTCCCATGGCTGCGTCATTCTCAGCCCGAGCTACACTCAAGAGTACACGATCAATGAAGCGCTAAGGGGAAAGTAGAAATCCTGCTTCATACAAGTTGCCGAGTAAGCGATCAATGAAACCCTATGGTGAAAATCAAACTCCGGCATGATACAAGTTGCAAGATCACCCAGCTAGCCTATGATGGGTTGTCACTAGATAGGCTTAACTGTCAACTTTCCCATGGCTGCGACCTTCTCAGCCCGAGCTATACTCAAGAGTACACGATCAATGAAACCCTATGGGGAAAATCAAACTCCGACATGGTACAAGTTGCAAGATCACCCAGCTAGCCTATGATGGGCTGTCACTAGATAGGCTTAACTGTCAACTTTCCCATGGCTGCGTCATTCTCAGCCCGAGCTACACTCAAGAGTACACGATCAATGAAGCGCTAAGGGGAAAGTAGAAATCCTGCTTCATACAAGTTGCCGAGTAAGCGATCAATGAAACCCTATGGTGAAAATCAAACTCCGGCATGATACAAGTTGCAAGATCACCCAGCTAGCCTATGATGGGTTGTCACTAGATAGGCTTAACTGTCAACTTTCCCATGGCTGCGACCTTCTCAGCCCGAGCTATACTCAAGAGTACACGATCAATGAAACCCTATGGGGAAAATCAAACTCCGACATGGTACAAGTTGCAAGATCACCCAGCTAGCCTATGATGGGCTGTCACTAGATAGGCTTAACTGTCAACTTTCCCATGGCTGCGTCATTCTCAGCCCGAGCTACACTCAAGAGTACACGATCAATGAAGCGCTAAGGGGAAAGTAGAAATCCTGCTTCATACAAGTTGCCGAGTAAGCGATCAATGAAACCCTATGGTGAAAATCAAACTCCGGCATGATACAAGTTGCAAGATCACCCAGCTAGCCCATGATGGGTTGTCACTAGATAAGCTTAACTGTCAACTTTCCCATGGCTGCGACCTTCTCAGCCCGAGCTATACTCAAGAGTACACGATCAATGAAACCCTATGGGGAAAATCAAACTCCGACATGGTACAAGTTGCAAGCTCACCCAGCTAGCCTATGATGGGCTGTCACTAGATAGGCTTAACTGTCAACTTTCCCATGGCTGCGTCATTCTCAGCCAGAGCTACACTCAAGAGTACACGATCAATGAAGCGCTAAGGGGAAAGTAGAAATCCTGCTTCATACAAGTTGCCGAGTAAGCGATCAATGAAACCCTATGGTGAAAATCAAACTCCGGCATGATACAAGTTGCAAGATCACCCAGCTAGCCTATGATGGGTTGTCACTAGATAGGCTTAACTGTCAACTTTCCCATGGCTGCGACCTTCTCAGCCCGAGCTATACTCAAGAGTACACGATCAATGAAACCCTATGGGGAAAATCAAACTCCGACATGGTACAAGTTGCAAGATCACCCAGCTAGCCTATGATGGGCTGTCACTAGATAGGCTTAACTGTCAACTTTCCCATGGCTGCGTCATTCTCAGCCCGAGCTACACTCAAGAGTACACGATCAATGAAGCGCTAAGGGGAAAGTAGAAATCCTGCTTCATACAAGTTGCCGAGTAAGCGATCAATGAAACCCTATGGTGAAAATCAAACTCCGGCATGATACAAGTTGCAAGATCACCCAGCTAGCCTATGATGGGTTGTCACTAGATAGGCTTAACTGTCAACTTTCCCATGGCTGCGACCTTCTCAGCCCGAGCTATACTCAAGAGTACACGATCAATGAAACCCTATGGGGAAAATCAAACTCCGACATGGTACAAGTTGCAAGATCACCCAGATAGCCTATGATGGGCTGTCACTAGATAGGCTTAACTGTCAACTTTCCCATGGCTGCGTCATTCTCAGCCCGAGCTACACTCAAGAGTACACGATCAATGAAGCGCTAAGGGGAAAGTAGAAATCCTACTTCATTCAAATTGCCGAGCAAGCGATCAATGAAACCCTATGGTGAAAATCAAACTCCGGCATGATACAAGTTGCAAGATCACCCAGCTAGCCTATGATGGGTTGTCACTAGATAGGCTTAACTGTTAACTTTCACATGGCTGCGACCTTCTCAGCCCGAGCTACACTCAAGAGCACACGATCAATGAAACCCTATGGGGAAAATCAAACTCCGACATGGTACAAGTTGCAAGCTCACCCAGCTGGCCTATGATGGGCTGTCACTAGATAGGCTTAACTGTCAACTTTCCCATAGCTGCGTCATTCTCAGCCCGAGCTACACTCAAGAGTACACGATCAATGACGCGCTAAGGGGAAAGTAGAAATCCTGCTTCATACAAGTTGCCGAGTAAGCGATCAATGAAACCCTATGGTGAAAATCAAACTCCGGCATGATACAAGTTGCAAGATCACCCAGCTAGCCTATGATGGGTTGTCACTAGATAGGCTTAACTGTCAACTTTCCCATGGCTGCGTCATTCTCAGCCCGAGCTACACTCAAGAGTACACGATCAATGAAGCGCTAAGGGGAAAGTAGAAATCCTGCTTCATACAAGTTGCCGAGTAAGCGATCAATGAAACCCTATGGTGAAAATCAAACTCCGGCATAATACAAGTTGCAAGATCACCCAGCTAGCCTATGATGGGTTGTCACTAGATAGGCTTAACTGTCAACTTTCCCATGGCTGCGACCTTCTCAGCCCGAGCTATACTCAAGAGTACACGATCAATGAAACCCTATGGGGAAAATCAAACTCCGACATGGTACAAGTTGCAAGATCACCCAGCTAGCCTATGATGGGCTGTCACTAGATAGGCTTAACTGTCAACTTTCCCATGGCTGCGTCATTCTCAGCCCGAGCTACACTCAAGAGTACACGATCAATGAAGCGCTAAGGGGAAAGTAGAAATCCTGCTTCATTCAAATTGCCGAGCAAGCGATCAATGAAACCCTATGGTGAAAATCAAACTCCGGCATGATACAAGTTGCAAGATCACCCAGCTAGCCTATGATGGGTTGTCACTAGATAGGCTTAACTGTTAACTTTCACATGGCTGCGACCTTCTCAGCCCGAGCTACACTCAAGAGCACACGATCAATGAAACCCTATGGGGAAAATCAAACTCCGACATGGTACAAGTTGCAAGCTCACCCAGCTGGCCTATGATGGGCTGTCACTAGATAGGCTTAACTGTCAACTTTCCCATGGCTGCGTCATTCTCAGCCCGAGCTACACTCAAGAGTACACGATCAATGAAGCGCTAAGGGGAAAGTAGAAATCCTGCTTCATACAAGTTGCCGAGTAAGCGATCAATGAAACCCTATGGTGAAAATCAAACTCCGGCATGATACAAGTTGCAAGATCACCCAGCTAGCCTATGATGGGTTGTCACTAGATAGGCTTAACTGTCAACTTTCCCATGGCTGCGACCTTCTCAGCCCGAGCTATACTCAAGAGTACACGATCAATGAAACCCTATGGGGAAAATCAAACTCCGACATGGTACAAGTTGCAAGATCACCCAGCTAGCCTATGATGGGCTGTCACTAGATAGGCTTAACTGTCAACTTTCCCATGGCTGCGTCATTCTCAGCCCGAGCTACACTCAAGAGTACACGATCAATGAAGCGCTAAGGGGAAAGTAGAAATCCTGCTTCATACAAGTTGCCGAGTAAGCGATCAATGAAACCCTATGGTGAAAATCAAACTCCGGCATGATACAAGTTGCAAGATCACCCAGCTAGCCTATGATGGGTTGTCACTAGATAGGCTTAACTGTCAACTTTCCCATGGCTGCGACCTTCTCAGCCCGAGCTATACTCAAGAGTACACGATCAATGAAACCCTATGGGGAAAATCAAACTCCGACATGGTACAAGTTGCAAGATCACCCAGCTAGCCTATGATGGGCTGTCACTAGATAGGCTTAACTGTCAACTTTCCCATGGCTGCGTCATTCTCAGCCCGAGCTACACTCAAGAGTACACGATCAATGAAGCGCTAAGGGGAAAGTAGAAATCCTGCTTCATACAAGTTGCCGAGTAAGCGATCAATGAAACCCTATGGTGAAAATCAAACTCCGGCATGATACAAGTTGCAAGATCACCCAGCTAGCCTATGATGGGTTGTCACTAGATAGGCTTAACTGTCAACTTTCCCATGGCTGCGACCTTCTCAGCCCGAGCTATACTCAAGAGTACACGATCAATGAAACCCTATGGGGAAAATCAAACTCCGAAATGGTACAAGTTGCAAGATCACCCAGCTAGCCTATGATGGGCTGTCACTAGATAGGCTTAACTGTTAACTTTCACATGGCTGCGACCTTCTCAGCCCGAGCTACACTCAAGAGCACACGATCAATGAAACCCTATGGGGAAAATCAAACTCCGACATGGTACAAGTTGCAAGCTCACCCAGCTGGCCTATGATGGGCTGTCACTAGATAGGCTTAACTGTCAACTTTCCCATGGCTGCGTCATTCTCAGCCCGAGCTACACTCAAGAGTACACGATCAATGAAGCGCTAAGGGGAAAGTAGAAATCCTGCTTCATACAAGTTGCCGAGTAAGCGATCAATGAAACCCTATGGTGAAAATCAAACTCCGGCATGATACAAGTTGCAAGATCACCCAGCTAGCCTATGATGGGTTGTCACTAGATAGGCTTAACTGTCAACTTTCCCATGGCTGCGTCATTCTCAGCCCGAGCTACACTCAAGAGTACACGATCAATGAAGCGCTAAGGGGAAAGTAGAAATCCTGCTTCATACAAGTTGCCGAGTAAGCGATCAATGAAACCCTATGGTGAAAATCAAACTCCGGCATAATACAAGTTGCAAGATCACCCAGCTAGCCTATGATGGGTTGTCACTAGATAGGCTTAACTGTCAACTTTCCCATGGCTGCGACCTTCTCAGCCCGAGCTATACTCAAGAGTACACGATCAATGAAACCCTATGGGGAAAATCAAACTCCGACATGGTACAAGTTGCAAGATCACCCAGCTAGCCTATGATGGGCTGTCACTAGATAGGCTTAACTGTCAACTTTCCCATGGCTGCGTCATTCTCAGCCCGAGCTACACTCAAGAGTACACGATCAATGAAGCGCTAAGGGGAAAGTAGAAATCCTGCTTCATTCAAATTGCCGAGCAAGCGATCAATGAAACCCTATGGTGAAAATCAAACTCCGGCATGATACAAGTTGCAAGATCACCCAGCTAGCCTATGATGGGTTGTCACTAGATAGGCTTAACTGTTAACTTTCACATGGCTGCGACCTTCTCAGCCCGAGCTACACTCAAGAGCACACGATCAATGAAACCCTATGGGGAAAATCAAACTCCGACATGGTACAAGTTGCAAGCTCACCCAGCTGGCCTATGATGGGCTGTCACTAGATAGGCTTAACTGTCAACTTTCCCATGGCTGCGTCATTCTCAGCCCGAGCTACACTCAAGAGTACACGATCAATGAAGCGCTAAGGGGAAAGTAGAAATCCTGCTTCATACAAGTTGCCGAGTAAGCGATCAATGAAACCCTATGGTGAAAATCAAACTCCGGCATGATACAAGTTGCAAGATCACCCAGCTAGCCTATGATGGGTTGTCACTAGATAGGCTTAACTGTCAACTTTCCCATGGCTGCGACCTTCTCAGCCCGAGCTATACTCAAGAGTACACGATCAATGAAACCCTATGGGGAAAATCAAACTCCGACATGGTACAAGTTGCAAGATCACCCAGCTAGCCTATGATGGGCTGTCACTAGATAGGCTTAACTGTCAACTTTCCCATGGCTGCGTCATTCTCAGCCCGAGCTACACTCAAGAGTACACGATCAATGAAGCGCTAAGGGGAAAGTATAGAAATCCTGCTTCATACAAGTTGCCGAGTAAGCGATCAATGAAACCCTATGGTGAAAATCAAACTCCGGCATGATACAAGTTGCAAGATCACCCAGCTAGCCTATGATGGGTTGTCACTAGATAGGCTTAACTGTCAACTTTCCCATGGCTGCGACCTTCTCAGCCCGAGCTATACTCAAGAGTACACGATCAATGAAACCCTATGGGGAAAATCAAACTCCGACATGGTACAAGTTGCAAGATCACCCAGCTAGCCTATGATGGGCTGTCACTAGATAGGCTTAACTGTCAACTTTCCCATGGCTGCGTCATTCTCAGCCCGAGCTACACTCAAGAGTACACGATCAATGAAGCGCTAAGGGGAAAGTAGAAATCCTGCTTCATACAAGTTGCCGAGTAAGCGATCAATGAAACCCTATGGTGAAAATCAAACTCCGGCATGATACAAGTTGCAAGATCACCCAGCTAGCCCATGATGGGTTGTCACTAGATAAGCTTAACTGTCAACTTTCCCATGGCTGCGACCTTCTCAGCCCGAGCTATACTCAAGAGTACACGATCAATGAAACCCTATGGGGAAAATCAAACTCCGACATGGTACAAGTTGCAAGCTCACCCAGCTAGCCTATGATGGGCTGTCACTAGATAGGCTTAACTGTCAACTTTCCCATGGCTGCGTCATTCTCAGCCCGAGCTACACTCAAGAGTACACGATCAATGAAGCGCTAAGGGGAAAGTAGAAATCCTGCTTCATACAAGTTGCCGAGTAAGCGATCAATGAAACCCTATGGTGAAAATCAAACTCCGGCATGATACAAGTTGCAAGATCACCCAGCTAGCCTATGATGGGTTGTCACTAGATAGGCTTAACTGTCAACTTTCCCATGGCTGCGACCTTCTCAGCCCGAGCTATACTCAAGAGTACACGATCAATGAAACCCTATGGGGAAAATCAAACTCCGACATGGTACAAGTTGCAAGATCACCCAGCTAGCCTATGATGGGCTGTCACTAGATAGGCTTAACTGTCAACTTTCCCATGGCTGCGTCATTCTCAGCCCGAGCTACACTCAAGAGTACACGATCAATGAAGCGCTAAGGGGAAAGTAGAAATCCTGCTTCATACAAGTTGCCGAGTAAGCGATCAATGAAACCCTATGGTGAAAATCAAACTCCGGCATGATACAAGTTGCAAGATCACCCAGCTAGCCTATGATGGGTTGTCACTAGATAGGCTTAACTGTCAACTTTCCCATGGCTGCGACCTTCTCAGCCCGAGCTATACTCAAGAGTACACGATCAATGAAACCCTATGGGGAAAATCAAACTCCGACATGGTACAAGTTGCAAGATCACCCAGCTAGCCTATGATGGGCTGCCACTAGATAGGCTTAACTGTCAACTTTCCCATGGCTGCGTCATTCTCAGCCCGAGCTACACTCAAGAGTACACGATCAATGAAGCGCTAAGGGGAAAGTAGAAATCCTG